>NC_048218.1:188428363-188467646 GCF_002007445.2 Ailuropoda melanoleuca | reverse complement strand
CCCCTGCACCCCCCCCCCCCCACCAGCTGGAGGTGGCTTGAGTCCCAGCCCTGCCAGGCGGCCTCACCCTCCATCCCAGTGCATCAGGCCATGCAGGCCTCTGCTGCCCCCTTTCCTGGATGTGATTGATTTATTTTATTTTATTTTTTTAAAGATTTATTTATTTGACAGAGAGGGAAGCAGAGGCAGAGGGAGAAGCAGACTCCCCGCTGAGCAGGCAGTCAGATGCAGGGCTCCATCCCAGGACCCTGAGATTTTTTTTTTTTTTTTTAAGATTTTATTTGTTTATTTGACAGAGAGAGAGGCAGCCAGCGAGAGAGGGAACACAAGCAGGGGGAGTGGGAGAGGAAGAAGCAGGCTCCCAGCCGAGGAGCCTGATGTGGGACTCGATCCCACAACACTGGGATCACGCCCTGAGGCGAAGGCAGACACTTAACAACTGAGCCACCCAGGCGCCCCCAGGACCCTGAGATTTTGACCTGAACTGAAGGCAGAAACTTAGAGGACTGAGCCACCAGGCGCCCGTGGATGCAATGTATTAAGAACTTGTCTGAAAACCTTTCTAGAGCAAGTCACATATATATATATGCGTGTGTGTGTGTGTACATACACACACAACAAACACATACATGCATAAGGAAAGTCTTGTGCTCTTTCTGCTCATTCACCCTGAAAATTGTGGTGGGTGGTTGGTTTTAAAAAAATTTTTATAGGCTTTTTTTTTTTATGGGAAGTTTTAGGTTTACAGCAAAATTGAAAATGGCAGCGGTTTTATTTGGTTTCAAAACAGGTTTCTTCCCAGACTCTTCTTCAGATAACTTTTTGCAACCAAAGGTATACCTTTCTAAGAAGACTTAGAATCCAAAGGCTGTCCCCTGGCTCCTGCCCAGTAGTTCTGAAACTTTAAGATGCATCAAAATTACCCAGAGGGCTTGTTAAAACAGATTGCTGAGCCCACCTTCAGAATTTCTGAGTCAGTTAGGTCTGGGTTGGGGTCTAAGATTTTGCATTTCTAACAGTTCCCAGGTGATGCTGATATGGCTCTTTCACAGACCACACTTTGAGAACCGCTGTTCCATATAAATCACTTGCTGGCTGACTTAGCAAGTCAAAGTACACAAAACAAAAATAAGATTGAACAATGTTCTGTCTGGCAGCAGACTTCTTTCTTTTGACTCATGCCTGGTTGGATTTCTGTTCATATTGGTCATAATCACAGCAGCTGCTGTATGGATCTATTTTTAATTGTGTGCCCTTTTGGAAGTTGTGTTCCTTATTAAATAATGCATAGCTCAGGAGTAATGATCAGCATAATGGTCACTTGAACATGATTCCTAAAGCAGGGTCACTCAGATTACCACTTTTACTCATTTTTACTACCTGTGACAGTAGAGCAGACTGATTTAAGAAACTTAGACTGTAAGATATACATTAACTGGGAACTGAGAATAGTAAAAGACTAAAGAGGCTATGATTTGTCTCAGCTACCAGCAATTTGTCTTCAGAAACCATGACAGCTACCTCCTGATTCCCATTATGCAATGAGATTGCAAATAACATTCCACAGCAGTCTTAATCAATAGAGGGTCACAAGAGGCCCTTCTTTCCCCATGGTGGGGAAAAAAGGGCCTATTTACCAATTTAAGTGATAGAATACACTCTCTGGCAAATGACAGAGACATCTCTTTTAGCTGTAATTAGGGATTTTCCTTATCTCTAAGCATTCTTAATAACATAGAAATAGACACGTAATCTTTATGCATTTTAAGTACATAATGAGCACCAGGTTGATGGGGTGGGAAGAAGTCCAGGTATAGCATCATCCAAAGCCACCTTTATCTGTTTCCAGAATGAGGCCAATCTCTGCTGCTTTACTCCGTTAGGCTCAGCAAGCTAATGGGCATGTGTTCTCAATATTGGTCGTTAGTCTCCTTCCAAGACTCTCCTAGGCTTCCCTCGGAGCCTGGGAGACTGGGTTCCATGGTATAACCAAGCCCCAGATCTCGGTTACGCCTGGCTCCTGAGAGGTCATAGATCTGTCTCTCCCACAGTGCCACGCTAGGCTCCTTGGGATGTGAGGATGGTGATGTAGTCTTCCTCCAGCTTCTCACCTTTGCTTCCTTTCCCATAGATTGAGATTAAACTCTAGCTCTCATTAGTGCTTGTACTATTTCTCACACTTTAAATCTAAGTGTAATTTACATTGTGGCAATTCTATAAGAGTTCTCAGAGTAGTTTATCATCTTAGCTCTGAGAGTGTTTGAATTTATATTGTTTATAAAACCAATGGCATTTCATACTTAGGAAGATTTGTTGTGCAGGTATTTGTGGTGTATAAATATTTATCATGAGGAGCTGTCTATTCAAATTATAGATTATTGTAATATACTTATCTAGTGGTGCTGATACTCTTGAGTAAAACAGATTAATATGAATTGCATGAAATAGGTCAAGCTCTGAAATCAGACTGCCTGGGTTCAAATTCTGATGTAATGCTTATTAGTTATATTACTATATTAGCTGATTAATCTCTCTAAATCCTAGCTTTCTTATCTGTAAAGACTATGGGATAATAGTACTTCCTTCATAAGGTAAGGCTTTCAGTGAAGATAAACAAGATAAACTGCATGGAGTCCTAAGCGAGATCCTTGGCAAATAGCACCATAAATGTTTGCTACCATGATGATAATGAGGAGGAAGATACTGATGTGCACCATCAGTAAGATATTCATTTTGAGTGGTATGTCTTTTCCAGTTTCTCAGCCATTCATCCTGACTTGCCTTATTTTGTGAACAATGGCGGGTTAGCATTAGACGTGTAGTCATTGCCCAAGACACAACACAATTAATAGGTCCGAATAAGCTCTGGCATGGAGCAAGGCTACCTAGTTTTTCTGAAGCCTGGACATGAGACTGGGACCTCACCAACCCCATGCTCCAGCAAATTGAGCTAAAAAAGTAGTGGTACTGTTATTCTTTGCAAATACATGTGTTAGGTGGTGAGAGTCTGTTTTATTTAAGAAATAAAACCAAAGGGAGGATTGGATGACCCAAAGATAAGCTGTGTTAAATTTTGATGTTGTTCCAAGACCCAAACAAAAGTGTTACTAGGATTCAAAAAAAGTGCTACTAGGATTAAAAAAAAAAAATAATGAATTTTTGCTCCTTTGGATTCTTTCCCAGTACCTCTAGTTCGATGCTATAAGAATTGGGGCTGTGGTTTAGGAGAAGCAGGTGGCTAACCCCAAAGCTGGATGGCAGCCTTTAAATCTGCCTTTTGGGTTGGAATTCCCTTTCTTTTCCATGTTTGATACAGTCCCAACGTAGAAACACAGGCCCACTCTGACAAAGAGCACTACCTTTTTATGGAGGGAGTAATTTTTCTTTCTCCCAGGGATGAATTGCTTAACATTTATACCTATCACTTTCTGACAAATGTCAGAAATGCAAGCACTAAAAGAACTCAGAGGCACTTTCTTTGGAAGTCACATTCATTTTTGGATAACCGGAAAAATAGTAGACCTAAATATATTAAATTTGACTCACATTATGACATATCTTTCTCTACCTGTTTAAAATGTGAATAATTCAGTCAAACACATATCAATTATACCCTGGTAAATTTTCATTCTAATCAAACATGGATAATTTACTCACATGTAAAAGGGAAAAAGAAATGATATTTTCATATCATAATGCAGAATTCTAGTGAGGTCTAGTTACAAAGGACAGTTTTGTAAGATGATGCCGAATAGTTCTTGGTATAGTTCTTTAAACTCAGCACTAAATCTCCCTCTCTCTCTCTCTCTCTTTTTTTTTCCAACAAGAGAAGCAGAATAAGGTGAAGAAATGACAGGTAGTATTTTCTTAATTTTATAAATGAGGAGATTGTAGCTCAGGAATAAAATATTATTCACTTATTCTCCTTCTTTATCAGGTGTAACAGGAAGTAGTAAATCAATCCCCAGCAGGGATTTATTCAGCATTTCCTAGGTATATGTGTCATGTTTGACACTCTAGGGAACAGTTATGAAAGTAGATGTTAAGCCTTCACGTTGCTTAGATCCAAATGGGGAGAAATATGTGAAATAACAACAAGCAATATAAAGTGCTATAATGAGAACTAGAGTGTGGTGCCAGGGTTTTGAAGAAAGGCCAGCCTCACCTGAGGAAGTTGCAATGATCAGTCAAGGCTTTGTGTGGTAATGTGGGGTTGGGCAGGACCCAGGGGCATGAGTAGGAGCACATTAACCCAGAGGCCAGGAGAGGAGGAAGGCTCTTCCAGGTGTGGGGAATCCTATGAACCTTTGACCTGATGCCTGGTCCCGTTCAACTGTGTGAAGATAGAAGTAAGTGAAAACCTTGTTTGTTCCTCATAGCATGTCTCTCCTATGATAAAACCTCAAAGGATCACCTAAAGAGTCTTCTAGGAGGATTTAAAATGAGGAAGATTGGAAGGCTATTTCCCTCCTCCCATTGAATACAAAACTTGGGACCTCTGCTAAAATCCAAGCCAGTGTGTTCAGAGCTTCCAAAGGGCAGAATGCTAAGCCCTTAGGGTAGGTATAGGTGAGGGAGGTGAATTGCTATGGGATTCAAGCCAGGAGCTAGTGGACTTAAGAAAAGCCTTACCCCCACCCCCCATTCTTTGTACTTTGGAAATCCACAAAACTTAAGATGCAAAAATTTTTTTTTCATTTGTCACATGCGTTTCTTGACTGTTTATATTATTCTCATTAAGCAGAGGTACACAATTAATTGTTGAGAGAGAAAGGAAATACATTATCAGTGAATTGATTTTATTTGCCTCATTCCAATAAGCAAAACCGCTGTCCTTGAGAGGCTCACAGTTTCTTATTTCTATCTTCTTGACCCCTGACTAAACTGGAAGTAACTGTATCTGCACTTTCTCTGTTTCACAAAGCGGCCGTAGATCTTGACAATGTAAAAAATTGGAGAATTTACAGTATTCTAAGTGTTAACTGTTTTGAGTGATTTGGAAATTGGTTTTATATTGAAAATGGCATAAATGATTATTTTTCTTCTTAATGCTGCAGCACCTTAACTTGTAATTTCTACTCTTGTAACCCTACTGATTTAAATGGGTGCTAGATATAAGATGCTCTGTTGTCTTTGAACCCACTGCGATGGAATTTTAAAGCCTTGTATTTTTTTCTCCCTCTGCCCGAGGAAAAGAAGATACTGGAAATTCCATTTTTTAGTTTGGATTACTTGATTTCATTTATATTCATGCAGTAAAGTACCTAGTGAAGTTTTGCGTGTGTATAAATTAGTATTTACAGGTAACACCTTGCTGAAAATAAAATAGATTAAGTGGAGAATATTTTTCCCACAGCTTCCTTCTCTAACGAAAATAAAATAACCCAGCACCACTCTTTAACTGAATGCCCCATCTGTCACCTCCATGCTGCTCTGAGCCAACACTGTCCTGGGAGGAGTATGGGGCCAAGGGTCTGCATGTGAAGCTGATGGGTTTAAACACATGCTGCGAGAATTGGGATTTGAAGCTTCAGACTTAAATACATATTTACTTCTATGTATTTCTCTGAATTATGAGGAACTAAAATGAAAACCTTTATTTTTAGACTATAATTACAGTTAAAGTTCAGCCCGTACTGATCAGTATTAGGCATAGCATATGATAAAAAAAGATAGATATTAAATCAGTGATCTAAAATACCGTAGTGGTCCAAGGTTGATGAATAAATATTATTTTAACACCTTATTTTTAAAGTTTCATGATGTTTAAACTAATAGCATTAATATTTCATTCTAGTAAAGTGGTACAAGTTTAGGATTTGAAGTAAAATAAATGTAAAATCTATAAATATGGTGATCACATCTACATGATGATAATTGTCCTTAACGAATCTATGCCCTGTTAGAAATTGGTTCTTGTGAAGGAAAAAGTATATAGTTTTGCATTGCACTTTGTTTTATGTAACTCAGTTAAATTCATTAGTGGAGTTCCACGGTTTTCAAGTATCACACCCACTAATGGACTTTTAAAAAAATGCTTTAAGAGGCTTGGCGCAAAATAGTTTATTTTTTTCTAAAGTTGTTTTTCCTAGTTCTCCTAATACTTGCCATTATGGAACCTTAGAGATGGAAGGAATTTCTGAGATCTTCCATTATAGCTTTTCATCCAAAGCAGAATCTAATCTATTAAGACCCTTGGTACATAGTGATTCAGGGCTGCCTTTTGCTCTTCTTAATTGTGTTAAATATGTCTCCACCCAAACCCCAATTCTATGTCTAAAATATAATATTCTTGGACAGCAAGAAATATGTCTTACTCATCTTTATGTTCCTGAGTGTACCTGTTATGGTCCTTGGCACAAAGTAGTTTCCAAATGAAGGCATCCAAAATGATTTAACACTATCAGTGATGGGATGCTAATAATATCACAAGCTGGCCCACTCCATTTTACAATGGCATTACTTTTTTTCTTTATTCTGAACTGAAATTTTTCTCCCCCTTGAATAGCTTTAAGAATGGGTTTAGTTCCAGAAAGGATGGGGAAGCCCATCTTAGCCAGTTGGAATCCTGTTGCTTAAGAGGGGAGCAGATGTCATGGTCGATCACTTCTACCCATTGGCCCTGCTCCTGTCTTCTGATGTATTTCTTTTTCATGAGACAGACTGTCCTGAGTCTTGAGTTCTTTAGGCTGAAAATTCCTATTGCTTTACCTGCTCCTACTAATGTTTGAAAGCTTCTTATAAACCAGGAGCTGTGCTAAACACTTACATGCCTAATCTTCTTTGATCACAATTCCATCAGATAGGTATGCTTTTCAGATGAGGAAATGAGACTTATGTAACATGGAGAGTAAGTGGCCACTGGGTGTTATATGTAAGTGATGAATCACTAAATTCTACTGAAACCAATATTATACTATATGTTAATTAGAATTTAAAAATTTGAAAAGAAAAAAGAAAGAAAGAAAGTGGCCAAGCCATACTCAGACCTTGGTTTGACAAATGCAAAACTTCATGCTTTGAACTACTGGTTTGTACAGACTTTCATACAGTGTGATTTGAAATCCTTTATGTTACGGTTTCCTTCCCCTGAACACAATCCTGCTGTTAGTTTAACCCTGTTCTAGGTTAAATCCATTTTTTCCTTACTATTCTAGAAGATTGCCTTTGAGCAGAAGAGTTATCACACAAGAGTTCAGCTCTATAAGCCTTACATTGTAAGGCTCAGTGTAGAATGGCTGGAATGGCAGATGGGCTGGCCAGCACATCCTCAGTGGGCAGTGGCCTCAATATAAGGATTGAATCTGACTGCCCATGACCCTGTATGGCTTCTCTGGTCCTGGAGTGGCCACACAGCTCCCTGGGAAATGTTAGGAAACGTGTACTCCTGTAGCAGTGTTGATGAGAGCTTTCTATTGTTACAGATGTTTTCCAAGGAGTATACTGACTGGGAAGAATTTATATTATTACAGATGGCCAGAGCACTTTATGTATTGGGAATTTTTCCATGGAAGGACTAATGTATCCAAAATTATTCTTTGAAGTTAATGGCAGGATGTGGTAAAACTACTTGGGCTTCAGAAAAACAATGAGAACATCAAAATAAATACATGTGGTTTGCACCTACTCCTTTCCCAAACTAAAATAGGATCCATGACAGCATTTCCTCAACACATGGGATCAAGTTCTAGATCAAATGCAGAGATGATAAAATGAGCATATTTATATTAAGGTTCTTTCATTTACTCCTCATTTCCACTGAGTTTAGTTTAGAACGGTTGGGTAGGGATATTGGGACCACAGTTTGTGTGATTCTATCAACGTCAGAAAAACAGACAATACATTTTCATATATGTGGGGAGAGAATAGCCTTCTAATTCTCTTCCCTGCACTTTAGCAGAGGAAGAGAGTTGGGTTCTTTTAGCCACTTTTGGGGGCAGACTTGGGCAGCAGTCCCACTTGTCCATCAGTTAACCAGCCCCAGAGCCTCCCAATGCTGCTGCTTGCATTCACTGTCACTCTACCTGGCCCCCCTCCGCCCCCTCCCCGGCCTTTTTTCCTCCTGTAACCTGCCTCATTATTCCAGCCCAAGGCTTCTTTAACCAAGCTAGGATGTATTTGGTTATACCTCTACTTTTGAAAACACTTTTGATCTTTTTAGAGTTCCTCTTGATTTTCCTATTAGATAAAGCAGCTTTTTATATCTTTTGTTTCCATGGTAATGGATTCCAGGACTACTTGAGAAAACTACTAGCTCCGTGTGCCGGTGTGTGCCGGTGGAAAGTTGGAGCATTGTGGACTAACACAATAAAAACCAGCCCACCTGTAAGAGGAGGGCAAGCTTGACAGACGCTTGGAACCATGGTCATGAGATGATGTGAACATATTTAAAATGAAATAAAAAGTGAGTCCTGCATCGCAGGCAAATGGTTCAGGAGCATTAGTGTGAAATTTCATGTTCACTAATCAGCTCAAGACAGAAAGAACTAAACTCACTTGAGGCATTAATTCAAATTTAACAGTGTATAAGAAGCCATAGAACCCCATTTCTGAATTTTCGGAAACCTTCAAAGATTTTGCAAGGGCCAGTTCTGGTCTTGGGAAGTTGGAGGAGGATATAGACAGAGGAGAGCCTTCCTTGGGCTGTTTGCCTTTTGGTGAAAGGAAGATTGTTTCTGAAACCTCAAGGGAGTCTACTTGGTATTGTCAGCAAACGTACCTTTAAGTAATCTGGGGTACAGACTAGAACTCAATAGAAAAATATGTTAGAGTTGGCCAAAGGCAGGACAAACATAAAAAACAGATATTTTTCTGGGAGAAATAGAGCTACTTTTATGAACAGTCTTAGGTTTCTGAGTATGTGGAAGGAGAGGAATAATCAGATTTTTGAGGTCAACCCTGACTCTGCCCCTACAACCTGCTTTTTAGTTATAAGGGGGAAGAATGAAAAGGAAGAAAAAAGGCAGAGGGAAGAAAAGAGGAAGAGAGGGTGGAAAGGAAGATTGGAGGTGTGTGCCAAGTTGATGTTGCCTCTTTGGAAGGAGAGAATGAATCAAAGCCCCTTCTTTACTAATGTGGATTTTAATATTTAAAATTACCCTTGCCATTATTGAGGATATTAAGATGCTTTTATGTTGAACTGATTAAGATTACATTTGGAATAATGAACGGCATGTAATGTACAAATACCCTCCCAGAAACCTTAAAAAAATTTTTTTTAAGCATAAAAATTATAAACAACTTTAATGGAAAGTTTTCAGAAGCAGTCTTCTAGAAGACATAGGGTTGGGGGACCAGAGACACAGGGCCAGCAGATCCTATGAAATGGTTTACTAATAAGACTGGGGGCTCCTCACCTGCCTGGAAGGATTCAGGACAACTGCTTCTAGTGAAATTAAAGGGAGGTTGAACTACTCTAGAACTCAGTATTCATTTTCTTTTTAATATTCAAGATTGAAGTTGCCTGTTAATACGGGTCTTTTATATATCTGGTAGGGAAGTTTACCAAGTCTGACTGATTTTGAATCTAGCTCATTTCTTTAAGCATTTGGATCAGGGATCCAAATCGTCAGACTTGTTTCTTCCCCTTGTCCAGACTTTTATCAGACCTTCATCAAAGCCACCTTAGTTCCAGTTTTTGTTTTTGTTTTTTCTCAGCAGCATGGGTTGCACACAAAGTGGGGCTTTTGGCTTTTGTAATTGGCATGTAAATGTACCACCCTCTCCAAGGAAGGAGGCTCCACTGTGCTGAAGGTTAGCTGACACCCAAGGCTTAGCAAGGAGTCTCTTCCAGTGTAAAGGCAGGTCAGCCTGCTGGCTTTGAAAAGAGCCTTCCATGATTACCAGTACAAGCATTCACCAACCCACTGTAAGTCCTGAGGAAAAGCTCTGTGGAATTTCCTGGAGGGTTCCTGTCTTTGTCTCCACCCCAAATGTGTACCCAAATAGCAGACAGACTACTTCCCTGTGAAAAAGGTCTAGTTAGCTCCAGAGTGATCCTGGTGTAAGAGATGGAGATGACTCCACGAGCTCCCACTTTCTTCTCTTCAATCTCTCCTTTGCCCTTTTCCTGCTTTCCTGTGGGTTCCTTGAACATTTCATGAATTCCATTTTAATTTAGAGTGGTGTTATTTTGATTTGATTTGCATTTTAGGGTATGTCTCTTTAAAATCTTTTTTATGGTTCTACTTATAACATTTATATATACATAATTTATCATAGTCTACTGGTGTTAACATTTTTCCAGTTCCGTTGAAGTATAGGAACTTACACCCCTTTACCCTCCCCCCTTTTTTTCAAATATTTTTATTTATTTTTTTAAATTTTTTTTAAAGATTTTATTTATTTATTTGACAGAGACAGCCAGTGAGAGAGGGAACACAAGCAGGGCGAGTGGGAGAGGAAGAAAGGCTCCTAGTGGAGGAGCCTGATGGGCTCGATCCCAGAATGCTCTAACCCCCCCCATGAGCCGAAGGCAGAGGCTTAACGACTGTACCACCCAGGCGCCCCACCCTCCCCCTTTTTGATTGTTTTAAATATGTCCACTGTCTACCTTGAAAATCATAGTAGACAGTGTTAGATTTTTGCTTTAATCATAAACCATATTTAAAAAACTAAAGAGAAGTGAAGTCTGTTGTATTTACCCATATTTTTGCTCTGCTGTTCTTTCTTTCTTTCCTGATGTTCCAAGATTCCTTTTTTAAAGTCTTCTCCTTTCTGTTTAGAGACTTGTCTTTAGCCGTTCTTTTAGGGTAAGTGTGTTAGTTTTCCTTCATCTGAGAATATCATTCCTGAAGAATGTTTTCTCTAGAGCTAGAATCCCGGGTTGATTGATCTCTTCTTTCATTACTTGAAAATTATGGCACCACTTCCTTCAGGCCTCCTTGATTTCTTATGAGAAATCCTCTGTCATTCCATTTATTTTCCCCATGTAGTTAATGTATCGTTTCTCACTGGCTACTTTCAAGATTTTTATCTCTGTCCTTAGTTTTCAGAAGTGTGATTATGATGTATCTTGGTGTGGACTTCTGGGTTTATCCTGTCTGGTGTTCACTGAGATTCTTAGGTCCGTCTTTTGCCAAGTTTGCTGTTAAACCTCCCCATTGAGGTTTTTTTTTCCATCTTCAGTTATGGTATATTTTAGTACCAAAATATCCACTTGGTTCTTCTTTGTATTTTCTCTTTTTTTCCTGAGAATTCTTCTTTGCCAAATCTTTCTAGTTTTTCATTTGTTTCAAGAATGTTTGTAATTGCTTATAGATGCTGACACCACTCTGGTTGTGAGGAGGAGTGGGGGCCTTGACACT
Source organism: Ailuropoda melanoleuca (assembly GCF_002007445.2). Lineage (NCBI taxonomy): Eukaryota > Metazoa > Chordata > Mammalia > Carnivora > Ursidae > Ailuropoda > Ailuropoda melanoleuca. Next base: position 188,456,340 of record NC_048218.1, on the reverse strand, counting down.
GCTCCACGTGACCTCCACTGACACTGCCGGAGGTTGGCACTGCTGAGTGGTGATGGTAAAGTCCTGAGTCTCCGCTGGGCTTGTCTGATACCACCTCAGCAAAGGATTGCACTCAGCAGAGATGAAAGTCCAGTCTCCCCATTCAAGCTTCTCTAAAATCATCTTGGTCAGGGTGTTGGGATACCTTGTTACAGTCCAGGCCTTCGCTGGTGTGGTAGGGATGGGATTACAGTTTTTTCTGCAGTGTTCGACTGGAGTAGAGTGATTATTATCTAAAAGTTTTCTATCTAAAGGGGCTAGGCTACTCTTCTTTCCTAGTTTTTTGGAGAGAGGGGCTTTTTATTTTTTTCTCTATGCCTATTATAATTTCCAGGTTGCTGGATTCTCTAGTTATCTAGCCTAAAATATATGAGGAAAAAAGAAAATCCAGGAACTCACCACCACATTATTCCTTGGGTCCTCAGGTCCTGAATCTTCTTGACTTCTCTTTATCTTTCAGAGTCTTCTTATGTTTGTTCTAGATGTAATGTCGTGGTTTTTTAGCTATACCTAAGGGAGGAATAGGGAACAGTATGTTTACAACTTCCTCCTGTTAAAATTCCTTTTGATTCTTATCTTTATCCATTACGGACAACCTTTGTATTGTTTCATTCTCTCAAGGTCAGAGAATGTAGTATAGTTTTGAGAACATCCAATAATTCTGTAGGAAACATGGCTTGGAACAGGAATTGCTGCAGGATAGAACCAGCTCAGGCATTGCAGCAATGGCAAGGACATTTTGGGGAAGAGGTCCAATCACATGTTTTGTGGTTACATGAACCTGAGTTTAAATCCTGTTTCTACTATGTAATTGTTACATAACACTGATATGTTTTTTACTCTCCCTGAGCCTTGTTGTGTCTATCTTTTGAGAGTAGGAGTGGCATATTTCTGGTGCCTGTTACATATTAGGTGCTATAAAAGAAAAGCTATTATTGCTACAAAGCTGGTTATACATTCTCTGGGTATTTTGTCAATAATTTGACCTCTACCAGGAAAGAAACAAGTCCAGACTCAGTGAGGAAGCTGTTTTATGTAAACAAGTCATAGTTAAATGATCTCCAGAAATGATGTCTTCCTGTCCCAAATACTGCATCCAGTAAGAACATCAGTTAGAACATGGAGCAAGCACAGTAATTCCTCTAAGGAAGCGGAGTAGAGTCATTTCAAAAGCAATGGGTGGCTTGTTGTTAAAGTTAATGCTGTGATGAGATCCCCGTTCTCCATTTAAAAGATTTTACAATGTAAGAAGCAAATTAAGGGACCTTGGGGAAGGTTTCTCTGCTCCCTAAGGAGCAGAACTGGAAGAATGAGTCATTGATAGTATTTTTAGGCAATGTTCTGTTGCTGATAACCTCAGCTTGATTGTTTACTGACTTCAGAATCTGTCTTTTAGCTCCTAACTACAAGTCAGGTGAGAGCTGAGAGGGCAGGAAGGAGGGTGTTGGCTTTTCCCAGGGGAAAGTAGATTTCTATGCTGGAAGGGGCAAGGAGGCTATTCCTGGCTTTCTGAGTCACTGGATTTAATGTTTTTGGGCTCTAGATAAAGATAGTCCATGGAGGCCTTTTGACTATTGTGGAGATTGAGCTTACATGCCAGCTTGGAACACTCATGGGGAAGTGCAGCATCCCGTCAGTGTCTCCAGACAGGGGATTCTTATACAAGTGATTTATTAAAGAGCATTCTCAGGAGAAAGGATGTGCTTTCAGGTGAAGCCTAGGGTCAACCTGATGCCATGGGATGCTCTGTAACATCAATCACATCAGAATCTAATCTATTTTGAGGTGCAGAAATGGGGATTTGCTATCTTTTCACCAATCAGTTCTTAGCTAGGGCAGCCTAGCCCTGAGTTAGGGTAATTCCCAGCCACCTTTGGGCAAGGTGGCTCTATCACCCGAGGTCAGTGCTCTGGGGAAGGTTACAGGTGTGAGGGTAGCAGTAGCATTAGCAGCTGCTGGAAGAGGGATCCCCGGGAATATGGGCATGGCTTAACGGGGCTCATCATGGCACCAGGTAAAAACCATTGGCTTGGGTAACAGAAGGCCTGGCTTCTACGCCCAAATTTGCTGTGTGACCTTGAGCAAATCATTCAGTCTCTCTGCTTTACATGTAAACAAGGATTGGCAATGGTGAACTCTTAAGGCCTTGTTGACTCAGATGAGTTGATTGAGAACATTGGATTTAGTAAGACCTGGGCTTGCTGGCCTGTGGTCCATGGAAACAAAACCTTCAAGAACACAAAGGAGGCAACTGTGAGGTTATTGCCACATAGCCCAAAACCCAGGGAGGCATTTTTGGGGGCCTGGAAGGGATGAGCGTTCCTTACCTTGGGTGCTAGGACCTGCACAGGCCTCAGGTCAGAGGAGGAAGAGCTGCATGGTTTGGTGACCAAGGGGACAGCAAGGAAGTCCACGTTAGAGACTTAGTCTAGAAAACAGATTCTGGGTGGAACAAAGTCTCCTTGCTTCTCGTCTAAGTGTTTGCAGTGAGAATCTACTCTAGTTGGAAGTTTAAGTAAATGTATTTAGTATCTGGACTTCAGTTCCTTGTATTTTGTGAACTTTTTTTCCATCCCTCTAATAAGAGCCCATTTCATAATTTGATTACATTGTTAGTAACATTTTGCAATAATTCTTTTACTCATTATTGCAGTTTGTATGCTGGTCAGGGGAAGAGGCAGTAGTTTCTGTATTTTCGTATGTTCCTATAGGCAGAAACTGGACAGCACTAGGGAGTAGTAGGAGCAGGTGAAGTCGGGGTTGGGCTGGAGTGAAAGCTCAGTAATGTCAGTCCTGGGGCTCTCAGGATAGTGGAGCTCCTCTCTGTAATGCAGTTTCCTTCTGTAGGACAGAGGTTTCTAATGAGGATATTTTATTGTAACATGACACAAATAGTTGATACTTTGCTGTTACCCTTGTTGAAATATGGCATAGATTCTGTGGTTTCTGAAACTGCTTGGTGGTTTCAGGAAATTATAGGTCAACATCCAACAAAATAAACTTCTGGAGAGGCTCCTTTTCTCATGCAGGTCTTTTGATTACAAGTCTTTGATCACTCTCAAACTTTAGCTCATCCTGGATACACCCCACGCTGGAAATGCCTTCACTGTGGAGTTGCATCTCAAACCAAATTGACTGGCTTCATAGAAGGTTAGGAAGAAGCCTTCAGCTGGCATTGTTTTGAGGCATAGTCACCTGTGTTGGTTTTCACCGAAAGCCAAGCATTTCTTGTCTGGAATTGGATGTTTCTAAGAAGTTTTTAAGCTTGGCTAATTTATTACTAAAAAGACTGCATTCTTGTGGGACCAGTATCTTTTCCCCATTTTTCAAAGGGTTCTGCATCTGAGAAAGCTTCAGTCCCTTTTAGAGGGAGGAAGGTCTCAGCGTGGTACAGCCAAAGGAAATTCTGCTGAGGAGTAAGCTGCCTGTTTGCATGGGTCTTGCTACATTTGGGAGTTGCTTAGTAGATTGGCTTTTCCAAAGGAGAAGTCATTTTACAGCCTGGTCAGCAGATCTGTGGTCTGCTGGGGCTTGTGCACCTCAGCTGTCTCATCTCCTCTGGGTGGAGGTTTTGGGATGGACGTGGAAGCTCACAGGCATATTATTGGATTTGTGTGAGAATAGTGTGGCAATGCTGCTTTTTCTGCTGACTCTCCTTTCTCTGGGCTCTTGAAAGATCTGTGTTCATAAATAGAGGCTTATTTAAAATTCAATGCAAAACTGTAAAAATAGTTTCATTTAGAAAAAAAATTAATAATTTTAACTACCTCCTTAGGAGATTCAGTAAAAACACGAGTTATGAAATAATTTTTGCCATGAAAAAAAAAAGTCTTTATTGTATTTCTATATTTCAGTCTTGCAGTTGTTGACATTTTAAGGATGAAACTTCCGTGGCTGAGATGTCACCTGGACAGATATCACCATTTGCTACTAATGATGATTGATGGTAGTCAAAAAAGTTCTTCTCTGTCAAGAGGGCACTTGGAAGGCAGGTTATAAAGAGCAGTTCTCACCATCTAAAAGCATCTGTTATCACTCATGCTGTGATGCAGCAACACATTGCAGTTCTTGGCATAATGAGAGCCAGGAACCAGGAGTTACTGCTGCAACCAACTCTTACCTGCCAAACTATAAAGACAAACTATTTTGAGGATTAAAGGATGGAATTCCTTTGTGCTTTGTTGAAGCAGAACTGAAAGGTTTATAATGACAGACAGAATCATTAGGAGGCTTGAAAGAAAAAGAAGCAGCAAGGCTGAAAGTGTTCTGTGCTAGAAAGGAGTTGACGCCCTTTGAACATTTAAGTTCAGATAACTGTGCCGTCCTTTATCTCAGAGAGCACACTACTGACCCACTGTTGGTGGAGAGTGTGCTTTGGGTTGTTTTCCAGCAGAGGGGATAGATTTTCTTCAGATCTGTCTCCTCATACTTGCCAGAGATCTCCCCTGGGATCAGTGACAGGCCCTGAGGAGCCCGAAAGCTGGAGAAAGGGGAGGCTGGATCGTAATGGTGAATGCTAATTAAGCGTGCGCAATGTGCCAGGCTTTCTTCTAAACAGTTGACATGAATCACCTCAATTATTCTTCACAACCAACTGTCTTATGGAGTAGGACTGCTTAACAGTCTCACCTTACAAATGGGGGAATTAAGGCTAAAGAACTCGTCCAAGGGCACACAGCTAGAAATTGATGCAGCCGGGATTTGAACTCATCATAGATCATGCCAGGGCATTAGCTCTTAAGTACCATGACCTGCTGTAGTCTAGTTAGCAGTTGAGAACATGGATTCTGGAGTCAGAGAAACATAGGTTCAGATCCTGACTCCCTCAGCTGGTTGCTCTGTGAGCTTGGGTAGGTTACGTAACACAGTTGGGGCGAGAAAGGAAGTCAGAGAAGCCTGCTACAGATCATGGCATGTAATAAGCACTCAATAAATGCTAGCCACTATTATTGACGTTTCGTTTTTGCCACGGAACAGAGTGAAGCTAAGAGGTGGTGGTTCTGCATTTGCATCAACATGGATGGAACTGGAGGGGATTATGCTAAGTGAAATAAGTCAAGCAGAGAAAGATAGTTATCATATGGTTTCACTTATACGTGGAACATAAGGAATAGCACAGAGGACCATGAGGAAGGGAGGGAAAACAGAATAAGAAGAAATCAGAGAGGGAGACAAACCATGAGAGAGTCTGGATTCTGGGAAACAAACTGAGGGTTACAGAAGGGAGGGGCATGGGGGGATGGGGTAACTGGGTGATGAGTATTGAGGAAGGCATGGGTTGTGGTGAGCACTGGGTGTTATATGCAATGAATGAATCATTGACTATTACATAAAAAACTAATGGCGAAACTATATGTTGGCAAATTGAGCATAATAAAAAAAAGTGGTGGTGGTTCTGTACTTGAGAGCGCTTAAGAAAGAATTACCTATGATATATTTAAGAATAGGTATAAGAATATCCCTATAATAAGAATTATTCTTATTAATAGATTTCTGGGCTCCACTCATGACAGGCTCTCATTCAGTTGGGTCTAGGGGAGTTGTGGGTTGTTGGACCCAGGAACCTGAATTTGTTTCTCTTTTCTTTCTTTAAATTTTTAATTTTAATTCCATTACTGTTAAAATACAGCATTACATTAGTTTCAGGTGTACAATATAGTGATTCAACAATTCTATAATTACTCAGTGCTCATGATGAGTGTACTTTTTAATCCCCATCACCTATGTCATCCACCTCCCTGCCCACTTCCCTTCTGGTAAACATCAGTTTGTTCTCTATAGTTAAGAGTCTGTTTCTTGTTTTACCTTTCTCTCTTTTTTCCCTTTTGCTCATTTGTTTTGTTTCTTAAACTCCACATGAGTGAAATCATATGGTATTTGTCTTTCTCTGACTGACTTATTTTGCTTAGCATTATACTCTCTAGCTCCATCCATGTTGTTGTAAATGGCAAGATTTCATTCTTTTATGGCTGAGTAATATTCCAGTGTATATATATATATATACACCAAATCTTCTTTATCCATTCATCTATGGATGGACACTTGGGCAGCTTCCATAATTTGGCTATTATAAATAATGCTGAAATAATGCTTGAATTATTGTTTTTGTATCTTTTGGGTAAATACCCAGTAGTGTGATTACTGGATTTTAGGCTAGTTCTATTTTTAACTTTCTGAGGAAACTCCAAACTGTTTTCCACAGTGGCTGCACCAGTTTGTATTTCCATCAACAGTGCAGGAGGGTTCCTTTTTCTCCACATCCTCATCAACACTTGTTGTTTCTTGTGTTTCTGATTTTAGCCATTCTGACAGGTGTGAGGGGATATCTCATTGTAGTTTTGATTTGCATTCAGGAACCTGAGTTCTTTTATTTATTTTTAAATTAACATCTAATGTATTATTTGTTTCAGGGGTATAGGTCTGTGATTCAACAGTCTTATATAACACCCAGTGCTCATTACATCACACACCCTCCCCAGTGTCCATCACCCCCAGTTACCCCATCCCACTGCCCCCCTTCCCCTCCAGCAACCCTCAGTTTGTTTCTTACAATTAAGAGTCTCTTATGGTTTGTCTCTCTCTCTGGAACCTGAGTTTTAAAAAAGAACTTTAGGTGATATGGAACAAGTGGTCTGTAGATGTCATATTGTGAAGCTCTGTGGTCTAGGAATCACAGACCTGAGTCGGCCTCCTGCTCTGTGCCTATCCTGGCGAGGCTGACTGGCCACAGGCAGTTTGCACAACAGGGATTTAGAATTGACCAAAATCCAGAGCTGCATTTCATAACTGCTTTATGCATTGAGCCATAATCAAGCAATGGACTGGAACACAGATATTCTGTGGATTCTCTTTTAATCATTAAAACCAAAAATAAGCCACACACAAAATTTAACCATTAAAAGGACTTTGTGTTTCACAGTGTCGGTATTGGCAATTTAATAATGTGTGCTCGAGCAAAAGCACAGGACTCACTGATGGGTTTTGAGAGCTGGGGGTGGGGGTGGGGGGCCCTTTGAAACTCTTGAGTCACACCCTGATCCTCCAGATGCTGACACTGAGGAGGGAGGGAGAAGCAACTTGCTTACAAATTGCCAAGTTTTTTGGCAGCAAAGTCCACAGTAGGACACTCTGGCCACCTCTGGACGAGGGGCCACGCTTGAACCTTTTGGGAAGTTCTACAGTCTCTAAATTTAGGGTGACAGCATAAAGGAAGGAAGAGTCTCTCATGTGCTTGCCACTGCAGGTGGTCTTTTCCTGCTGGATGCTTTTTCCCAGCATGTCTAGCCAGCATCTGCCCACTCATTCTTTAGAGTCTTTTGCCTGCTGCCTTTTCTGGGACAGTTTCTCTGATGTCTTGCACACTTGCTCCCAACAGAGTTCATTACTCTCCCCTTAGCTACTACTGAACCTTATAGCAACTATTGCACTAATTGGAAATTTTTGCTGCTTGTGTTATTTCCTGGGATGCAATTAGGTGGCACAGTGGAAGCAACTCTCCTATTTTTCACACTTGCAGACATTCATTGATTATTTATTCTACTCATTCTCCTATATGAAGGGAGCCCCCACTATATATACCAACTTTGTTTAGAGAATACAGATAAAAGCAAAGAATGGACTTCCTAAATGAGAAGATACATAAAAAATTAGATATTGTAAAACGCCAATATGTACTATGAAGAAACTAGGGGGAAAAATGATATAATAGGTAAATGATACTGGGTAGTCAAGGAAGGACCTTCTCAAAGGGTCTCCCAGTTGAGCTGAGGCCCAGATAATGGGACTTGGGGTCCATATAAAGATCTGAGAGAAGAGTGAGTATTCTAGGGGAAAGGAACAGCGCACGAAAATGAGTTAAAGTGAGAATGACCTAGGCATCTTTGAAGAACAGAAGGAAGCCAGTATAGAGAGAGTGGAATGAGCAAGAAGAGTAGTACAAGATGAAGAGCAGGAGATAAGCAGGGGCACATCCCGCAGGGTCTTGTAGGCCACGGAGGAGTTTGGTTTATAGCCTAGAGGCAATGAGAAGCTGTTACAGGTATGTAAGCAGGAATGTGACATGGTATAATTCATATTTTTAATAAGTCACTTTTTTTAAAAGATTTTATTTATTTATTTGACAGAGATAGAGACAGCCAGCGGGAGAGGGAACACAAGCAGGGGGAGTGGGAGAGGAAAAAGCAGGCTCCTAGCGGATGAGCCTGATGTGGGGCTCAATCCCATAACGCCGAGATCACACCCTGAGCAGAAAGCAGACGCTTAACCGCTGTGCCACCCAGGCACCCCTAATAAGTCACTTTTATCTACTGAACTTTGACTTGTTCTCAGACTCTTAATACTCTACGCTGGGCAGTCTCTACTTATTGATCAGTTTGCACTTCAGGAAAAAAAAAACCTTTAAAGAATTGTTGCTAAACTCCTTGAGGGCCACCTTCGTGTTTTAATCACTTGTATGCTGAGCACTTTGTACTGTGCCTGGCAAAGAGTAGATTCTTGGTGAATATTTGTTGTATGAATAAATGGTTTCTGAATTATTTTATTCTTTGGAATAAAGAAGTAGCAAGGTTCTCTCTGTTGGGTGATTTTTTTTTTTTAAGTAAGTCCACTAGGTGGTAGGTGGTATCATATTATGAAAATTAATTGACATCCCAATTTATCTCAATTCACTTCAAACATTTTTTAGTTCTATGAAATTCAGATATAGTTAAGCTGGGAGCTTAACTGGAGAGGAGCCTCTCCAAAGCCCTGGAAGTTACAACTATATTGTCTCACTAGCTTTTAAGCATCAGGTGGAGAAGGCCTGGTGTATGTCTGCCTCCGGTATTACAGCAGACTGAATGTTTTAAGAAACTCTCCTAATTATGCACACTGAGCAATGCTGGATATCATAAAAAAATGTGTAACTAAGCTCATACAAATTCAGGGTAAATCGGGCTAAAAAGGGAGAGTTGACGTCAGGGTGATGAGTGAGCACCTAAGCTATGGCCTGCCTTGGGGGGTGTGAAGATAATGGAAACCTGGAGCCTTGGTTCCTAACTGTCACACAACAGAGGGTGTGGTGGGGTGTGGTGAAATAGGAGATAGGGTCTTGGATGCTACAAGGTAGTGACTCAGGCCTAAGAGCCTGAAAAACCAGAAGGCTTGAAGATCTGTATGCTCAGTGAAAAGATGGACTGAAAAATCCTCCTGGCAAAGAAAGTTGCTGTGAGAAGTTGCTTGTTCCAGCCTTGACTGGAGATGGGGTAATAAAAAGAGTCCTGAGAATTCTGACCTCGTGAGGATTTGGGGTTTAAATTTACCTTATCCACGCCTGCTGTCCAGGAAACCTCAAGTGAAAGAATTAGGGTAAGATGATTCTAGTGTGAGACTCAGAATGCCCAGCACAATTAGATGAGGATCCTCTTTGGTGGAATGTACCCACACCTGAGGCTCTTTAGGAACCCCACAGACTGAGATCAGCCATGTGTGAGGTCACAATAAAAAGTTACTGATTACAGAGTGTGCAAGTTATAAGCAGAAACAGAAACCATAGAATTAGACTTCCCAAGGACTTCAATATAAGGATTATCAGAGTCAGAATATAAACTATCCTTAAAATACTTATAGAAATAAAAGACAGCATTTAAAACATGAGCAAGGAAAATGGGCAGAAGACATGAACAAACACTTCTCCGAAGAAGACATACAGATAGCTAACAGACACATAAAAAAATGGTCAACATCATTAGCCATCAGGGAAATTCAAATCAAAACCACATTGAGATACCACCTTACACTGGTTAGAATGGCAAAAATTAACAAGGCAGGAAACAACAAATATTGGAGAGGGTGTGGAGGAAGGGGAACCCTCTTACACTATTGGTGGGAATGCAAGTTGGTACAGCCACTTTGGAAAACAGTGTGGAGGTCCCTTAAAAAGTTAAAAATAGAGCTTCCCTATGACCCAGCAATTGCACTACTGGGTATTTACCCCAAAGATACAGATGTAGTGAAAAGAAGGACCACATGCACCCCAGTGTTCATAACAGCAGTGTCCACAATAGCAAACTGTGGAAGGAGCCAAAATGCCCTTCAACAGATGAATGGATAAAGAAGATATGGTTCATATAGACAATGGAATATTATTCAGCCATCGGAAAGGATGAATACCCACCATTTGCATTGACATGGATAGAACTGGAGGGGATTATGCTAGGTGAAATAAGTCAAGCAGAGAAAGACAATTATATGGTTTCACTCATATGTGGAACATAAGGAATAGTAAGGAGGACATTTGCAGAAGGAAGGGAAAGCTGAAGGGGCGGGGGAGAAATCAGAGGGGGGATGAGCCATGAGAGACTCTGGACTCTGGGAAACAATCTGAGGGTTTCAGAGGGGAGGGGATGGGTTAGCCCCGTGATGGGTATTAAGGAGGGCATATGTCGTAATGAGCAGTGGATGTTATACGCAAATAATGAAGCATGGAACACTACATCAAAAACTAATGATGTACTGTATGGTGACTAACATAACATAATAAAAAAAGAAGAATTAAAAAAATGATTAGTCAGAATTTGAAAAAGAACCAAAATGAAATTCTGGAAATAAAGAAATATATATAAATATAATTATATCTATATATATAATCATATATATAGATATAATTTTAAGTTTTTATTTAAATCCTACTTAGTTAGCATATAGTTTCAGGAGTAGAATTTAGTGATTCATTACTTACATAAAACACCCAGTGCTCATCACAAGTGCCCTCTGTAATCCCCATCACCTATTTAGCCCATTCCCTGCCCATCTCCTCTCCAGCAACCCTCAGTTTATTCTCTTTGGTTAAGAGTCTCTTGTGGTTTGGCATCCCCTCTTTTTTTTCCCCTTCCCCTATGTTCATCTGTTTTGTTTCTTAAATTCCACATATTAGTGAAATCGTATAGTATTTGTCTTTCTCTGATTTATTTCACTTAGCATAATATACTCTAGATCCAGCCACGTCACTGCAAATGGCAAGATTTCAAGGAATATTTATTTTATTTTTATGTTTTTTAAGATTTTATTTATTTATTTGACAGAGAGGGAGACAGCCAGCGAGAGAGAGAACACAGGCAGGGGGAGTGGGAGAGGAAGAAGCAGGCTCCCAGCGGAGAAGCCTGATGTGGGGCTCAATGCCATAATGCTGGATCACGCCCTGAGCTGAAGGCAGACGCTTAACGACTGTGCCACCCAGGCACCCCAAGGAATATTATATTTTAATTTGAAAACTGAAAGAGGAAAAAAACTTCACCAAGGTTTTTGAAAACCTGACTGATAAGGAGTTTGAATTTATAATATTTAAAAAAGTCTTACACATAAAAAAGTGTAAACATCATAATTATGTAACCTGATGAATTTTCACAATTTCTATGTACCATGTAATTAGTATTCAACTTAAGAAACAGAACCTTGGGGTGTCTTGGTGGCTGAGTCGTTAGCGTCTGCCTTTGGCTCAGGGCATGATCCCAGGGTCCTGGGATCAAGCCCCGGGTCAGGCTCCCTGCTCCTGCTCCCTGCTCCATTCTAACCCTGCTCCCCGGGTCAGGCTCCCTGCTCCACTGGGAGCCTGCTTCTTCCTCTCCCACTCCTCCTGCTTGTGTTCCCTTTCTCACTGTGTCTCTCTCTCTCCATCAAATAAATAAATAAAATCTTGAAAAAAAATAAAAAAAGAAAACAGAACCTTATCATCATCTCAGAAGCCCTCTTCATGTACTTTTCCAGGTAATCTCCCCACTCCAAGGGCCACCACTAACCTGAATTCTAATACCATAGTCAGTTTGTCTGTTTTTTTTTTTTTAAAGCATTTTATAAATTTATATAGGACATACTCTTTTGGATATGACCTTTATCTCTCAACGTTTGAAAATGATAACATGAAATTCATTCATATTTTTCTATATAGTTGTAGTTTCTTATTTAATATAGTATTCCACTGTGTAAATATATCACAATTTATTCACTCATTCTACTGCTCAGAATTTGGGTAATTTCCAGTTATTATTTATCCATTTCTCTTGGTTTATACCTAGGAAGGGAATGATCAGGTCCCAGAGCATGCATATGTTCAGCATTAGTAGAAACTGCCTAACAGTTTCCAACCTTTTTCCAACCCTCGTGAAATCCTGTGTGGAAATTCAACAAATAAAACCATATTCAAAATGTCAAAACAGACATACAGGGGCACCTGGGTGGCTCAGTTGGTTAAGCCTCTGCCTTTGGCTCAGGTCACGATCTCAGGGTCCTGGGATCGAGCCCTGCGCTGAGACTCCCTACTCAGTGGGGAGTCTGCTTCTCCCTCTGTCGCCCCTCCCCATGCTCTGTTTCTCTCAAATAAATAAAATATTTAAAAAAACAGACAAACATACAAAACCTAATGGAATGGATGGATTAACAACAGATAAAACCCAATGAAGAAAGAATCAGTGACTTGGAAGATAAATATGAGAAATACCCAGTATGCAGCTCAGAAAGGCAAAAGGATCAAAAAATAGATTAAGAGAAACAAAAGATAAAATTAGAAGCCTTGTCTTATATCTGATTGAAGAAGGCTCAGTGGAATTGAGACAGAGAAAGAGAGCCTAAAAATATCTAACTCACCATTATCAAACAGAAAAGTAATATGAGCCACACATGTAGAAATTTTTTATAATTTCTAGTGTATGTGTTTTATTTAACCCAATATATACAAAATATTCTGATTTCAACAGGTAATCAATATAAAAATTATTGAGAACTTTTACATTCCTTTTTCATATTAAATCTTCAGAATCTGGTGTGTGACTTTATACTTATAGAACGTCTCAGTTTAGACTAGCTACATTTCAGGTGCTCCGTAGCCATATGTGGCTAGTGACTACCAGATTAGACAAAGCAGGTCTAACCAATGAAGGTATATAGCGAAGAGAAATTGACCACAGGTTACTGGGTATCTGAAGGAATGAGCCAGTTGAAGCAGAGTGATGTTTTGTGAAGGTGGGGGAATGTGGGTTAGTGTAACATCACAGTGTTGGCATAGGGCTTTGAGTTTACGCTCATTCATAGCCCTCTGTACACTTGTTATACCCTTCAACATCCAGTGAATTGCGAAATTACAGCTGTTGAGTAGTTCAGGACAATAGTAAACAATAACTTAGTACAAGAAGAGAAATATATCATAGCTGTTGGAGTTACAGGAGGGATTTGGAAACTTGGAATTTAATTATCCTCATGCAGATTTGGCCAGAAGCCTAAAGTGAACATGTCTGACATTTACATTGAAGTTCACTGTGTGTATTAATAGAAGCAGGCAGGTTGGATGTGGCTTTCATTTCTTTGGCTGTAGTGATATGAAAACTTGACAATGAATACAAGTAGGTTGTTACCTTGGTTTTTATGTCTCAGTTAAAAGCTCCATGTCCTAGTGTGTTCATATAACACAAAAGCTATATTATCAGGCTCTGAATCAAATGCCTTATGAACTTGACCCAAATAACCTCAGACTTCCTGGGAAATTCTGTTTGGGAAGAGATGTGGCTATAGTCAGTTAGGTCACTCTTGCTTCAAAAGCAGTGAAGCGAGGTGCCTGGAACCTCTCTCTAGCCTCTGCCATTTGAAAAGTAGTAATAAAATTGAAAATGCATTTTTTTCTTTAAAAACACCTCTAAAGTTCTGTATTTATTTGTGTAATGATAACACTTTTTATGCTGGCTCTGCCAGTCCAAAAATAGGGGTGTGACTGTTATGCAAGGCATACCATTATATAAGGTTGTGATCTTTATGATGGAAAAAAGTCTTCTTTTTCCCATAGTCTGAGACCGACTCAGCCAAATTAAGTGCTGCCATATGTTTGATTATGAGGCTAGCAGTAAAATTATTAGTTTAATCCAATTATCTAGAATGTTCTGTACTAATTTTGAGATACTCTTTGCATTGGTTTCAGAAGTTTATAAACAGTCTCAGTCTAACGTGGAACCTATACTAAGTTGATCATCTTATAAAATATGTGAAAGCATATCCATCGGATGTTGAGCCTTTTATTTGTGCCCATTATCTGTGACACCACAGGGAATGTTTCATAGCAGTGTCCTCTGGGGTATGAGATGGAGTTTACTGGTGATGCTGAAGGTCATCTAGTGGAAAGTATACTAGGACTTCGAGTTTCTGATTGTGTGACTGGAGGAAAGTCACTGGCCACTATACCTTTGGATGCTTTTGCAATTAAAAAAGGATTCCTCATATACATTAGGATTGGAAGAAATCTTAGAAGTCATTTATTCTTACCTCTCACCCAAATTATGAACTCTCTAAAGCATCTGTGACAAATGACCATCCAGCTTTGACTTGATTGATGGACCAGAGTTTACTCCCTTACGAGAGTGTTCGCTCCATCACTTGATATTTCACAGGGCTAGACCATTCTCCTTTGTATTGAGAGCTAAAACCTTTATAGCCAATGTGCAGCTCATAGGATGCTTGGGAGGTAAAGCATCATAAATATTGAAAGTTTTTTTTTTAAACAAAGTTAAAAGACAGAATATAAATTAGCAGATAATATATCACTGTTTACAGAGGTGAGCCTACATGAATGGAGCTAGTCTAATTCATAATGCCTAGATCCTTGCTGTTCTTTCAGCAACTCTCCAAACTGAAAGAATCAACATCTTTGTGGTGCAGCTTTATACTTTTGGCATTGAGCTACTGTGGGCTTGTCTTGGAAGTAGGGAAAGGAATTCTGCCTCTCTAAGGTTGACCAGGGACCCTCACATTTTTTTAAAGCTGACTTCATGCTTATCCTCAGGGTCTAACATCTAAACTCTTGGCAGGGTTAGGAATTCTGTCACTTCTATTTCTTGCCAGGACTCCAGAGCATTGTCGCTTTTTCCAGAGTGGAGATAGTGGGTGAGTTACATGTGTGGAATCTCTGGTTCACGCTATGCTTTCCACCCTGGAAATTCTGAATCCAGCTCTGAAGGTTTGGAATTTAGACTTGGCCAGGATAGGATGTGGGAAATAACAGAGCAGCAGAACCAGACAGAGGATACTGTATTCTCAGGGCTTCTGGAGGGGGTAACCTTCTGTCTCTCAATGTACTCTTTCATTGAAAACTCAACAGCTGACATCTTGGCTGGGCTTCATATTGGACAGCATATTCTTGACTTTGGAAAAGGTGGTGGGGTTTTAATAGGCTCGCTTTCTGATTTAGCACTTAGTGTTGGTACTAGGGTAATTCCTTCCTGCTAGCTGCTATGTATCCCTGCTCCTTCTCAAATGAAGTTTCCAGGGGGATTTACTTCTTCAGCAGTCTCAGAGTGCAAACTGAAGGCACAGTGTTTTGTTCTAGGTGCTAAATCTTGTTGGAGTAGAGAGAGGGGAGAAACCCAAACTATATTTAAATAAACACGGTAAGTCCCTTGGCTCATGGTTGGCTGCCCTTGGTTTCTTTTTTTTTTTTTTTCTTAAAGATTTTTTAATTTATTTATTTGACAGAGATAGAGACAGCCAGTGAGAGAGGGAACACAAGCAGGGGGAGTGGGAGAGGAAAAAGCAGGCTCATAGCAGAGGAGCCTGATGCGGGGCTCGATCCCATCATGCCGGGATCACCCTCTGAGCCGAAGGCAGACGCTTAACCGCTGTGCCACCCAGGCGCCCCTGCCCTTGGTTTCTTGCAGCACCAAGCCAAACATCCATTTTAAGTATTTATATCCCTGATGTTGAAACAAACACACTCTATTAGATATTCCAAGATTAAAACTTCTGTGGGAAATGGAATTGGGAACTGTGTATCCCCAAGGAAAAGTTAGGCATTCAAGGCAAAAAACTCAAATAACAGGAAAAAGAAGAGAAATTCGGGCAGCTGAAAAGGTGGAAAACTCAGTGAAATGTCTGGAAACCAGGGACTGCTACAGTTACAGGCAGAGTGGGATCAGGAAGAGGCTGGTGTTAATTGATCCTGGCAGCTATACTGACTCCAGTGGTTAGAGGCCTAGAAAATGGCAGAGCTGTGAGATTTGAGGTGAACAAGCAAGGTGAGAATTATAAAAGCCTTATAATCATTTACTTGTGGGTCTACCTCCCGAAGGGATCTTGGGCTCTGTGAGGAAGGTGTGGTATAGTAGTCTCAGTGTTGGGTACAAATCCTGGCTCCCTACTCATTATCCAAGTTCCTCTACCTGTCTTTCTCTCAGTTTCATCATCTGTCTATAAGTACAGCTATTCTAACAGCACCTTCTTTGCAGGGTCATGGTGGAGATTGTAATGGCAGGTCAAGTGATAGCATGGTGGCTGGTACTTCTTACCTGTCAGGCATTATTATTATCTATATTTCTATAGCTCAGAATGATATTTGGCTCATAGCTGGCATTTAATATATGTTTATTGAATAAATGAGTGAGCATTTATGATTAGTGTTTTAATAAAAGTCTCATCTAATTATTACTTCATTTAATTACTTCCCTCTCCTGCTGGTTAATATTATTTGGTGTCCTATTAAGACGTATAGAAAACTTTGGAATAAGGTTTTTTTTTTTTTTTAAAGATTTTATTTATTTATTTGACAGAGAGAGAGACAGCCAGCGAGAGAGGGAACACAAGCAGGGGGAGTGGGAGAGGAAGAAGCAGGCTCCCAGTGGAGGAGCCCGATGTGGGGCTCAATCCCAGGACTCCGGGATCACGCCCTGAGCCGAAGGCAGACGCTTAACAACTGAGCCACCCAGGCACTCCAGGAATAAGGAGTCTGAAAATAATGGAGGGCTACATACATAGAGAGTAAATACAAATATTTTCTCTTAGGTAAGAATATAAGCATCTTATTAATAAAAAATATATGCTCTTCCATGTGCTTCATCATTTTGCAAATACAAATTAGTATGCAATTAACCATATTTCTCTCCAGCTCTGCTTCTCTTCCTATTGTTGAATAAAAAATGGCAGCATTCTCTCCAGCATGCAAGCCAGAAATCTGGGAGTTATCACTACCTCCTCTCCTTTCCTCATTGCCCATACCCATGCATGTTTGTGAATGTATAAGCCATTTTATCTCCTAGTTAGCTTCTGAATTTGTCCTTTGTGTTTAGCTATTATTAGTCCAGCTATTGTCATCTTTTGTCTAACTTAATATCATAGTTCCCCAATGGATGATTAAAGAAAAGTCTTCTAGGAGTGTCCAAGGCAACCAGTGTTTGAACTTCCTGCTGGCAAGTTCTCCAGTGTTCATGCACGCAGGATTCATGAGACTGAAGCAGTATGGATTTCTGCGGGTTTGCAGAATGTTAGAGGTACTTACTTTCTCTTCTACTGAATTATGTAAAAGACAACTGCTGCTGAAGCTAGTTGGACATGCATTTGAAGTACACAAACCTGGAAGTTTTTCTGAAGTTTGCTGTTACCATGATGTATTAATTCCAAGGAAATAAAGCTTCTCAGAATTACAGAAGACGTAGCTGTGAAAAAATTCACAAAGATAGGAAAATAATTTTATATGTATTAGAAAAACACAACTTATTTAATCCAAATTTATTTAGCAAAGTCCATATGTATCTTAAGGCAACCCTACTTAGGGCAGTTGATAGCCAGGGAAAGTCATATAGGACTATAGAATCTGTCTTTCAGAATTCAGAGGCTCAAAGTTTCTATATTGATTAGGAAAACCCATGTTAAATGGATCAATAGTCTCAAGCCAGTTGTCCTAGGAGATGATTTTTACCACATATGGGCAAGATTATTGACAACCTTACCATAATGGTTAGGGAATCCAGCCTTGCAAGGAATCGTAAAGCACCTTGGTGAATTGACATGACTGCACCTCACGCCTGAGATCCAAGTACTCTAACTCTGTAGGTGGAGGTAGGAAGATGCTAGGCTCCCTCAGGGGGGTGGAGAAATAAATTTGTCAGGAAATAAAATTGAGTGGTTTAAGGACTGGTTCTGGTGCTAGTGTCCTCGACGCCAGCGGCTCTCAGTTTTCTCATGTATCCATAGCTGGCAGAGCTTCCTAACAGAGTCCGGCATGGGTTATGGCTTTTGGAACATCAAGTTAGTCACTTCTGTGGGGATGTAGTTGCCTAAAATGATAGTCATAAAAACTTCTGTTCCTGAAGGGAAAAGAAAGACCTGTTTTATGCATAAGTGCCTGGAGAGAGGTGGGGAAAGAGGTGAGAATAAAGAGGACTATATGGAGTATAGCTGGAGATGGGTAAAGGTCAGAAGGGGAAGGAGTAGTGTTTGTGAAACACCATATGAAAGTGAGCAAGAAAGAACGGTAGGGCCCAGCTGACCAGTCATAGCATTAGAAGGTGGGTGAGCCTCCATCATTTTCCCCTCACCTGCCATAGACCCCAGGGAAGATTTGACAACCTGGATGCTCCCTGTGCCCCCAGTAGAGCATGCTGGATTGCTGCAAAGCAGCAGTAGAGAGGATGGCTCCAGAAAGTCAGTCAACTCATGGTGGCCCTGGAGACATGGCAGTGTACCAGCTCTCTTACCTCCTTATGAAGAGAGGACTAGCAAAAAGGTCAGAAGTGGAAAAACGTAGTGGTTGGTTTTGTGCTTATTGAATGTGAAGTGACATCTGATAGTACCCCCAAAATAACTGAGGGAGACTTCAAAGGAAGCCTGAGCCCTAATAATTCAGGCATTAATGGAAATGTGACTACATTTGTGTTCATGGGCTGGTGAAACTTGCAATAGTTGGAATATACACAATGCATTAATGCTAAAATGCTACGATTATGCTATATTTAATAACATTCAAACATGTGAGATAAAAAATTACTTAACACTAATTTACAAATGAATCACAGAATTTTTATCCGGAAGGAACTTTAGGAATCATCTACTTCAACTTCCACGTTGTACAAATTAGAGTCAGAGAACAAAGGACGGGAAGTGAGTGAGCTCTGTGACGTTGGGCACGTGAGTGGCAGAGAGTACCATATCCAGAATTCCTGGGTCCTAGACTTAACCATTTTAGAATAAAAAGGAAGAGAAGAAGTGGAATTAAAAAAAAAAATCAGTAAAAAATACCAAGTACCACTCAGTTACACGTGGTTAGAATTCCAAAAAATTGCATTTTAACTATAGTTTTGTACCAAACACATTAGTAGTTCTCTGAATAAGAGTGTATATTTAAGAAGAAGGTTCTGATATTTAAGTTCTATGATTAAGTATCAACATAAATTGTGTCTTTGATCACTTTATCTTTGACATCTCCTTCCTTGTAGGTTTTGTTGTGAGAGAATCTTGGTGGTGTTTTCACCCCAGAAGGGTGAAACGGGCCTCAAACAGGCCAGCTTGCTCCCATCTTGAGCCTTGCTCTGGTTATTTCCTGTACCTCAAATATCTTCCTCCAAATGATCCTAAAACTGTCTCTTTCTCATCTTTTACAGTCAGCTCAAGAGTTACCTCTCCTTATCCCCCCCACCCTCCCAGGCTAGTCCAGTGGCTCTCAATTGAGGATGATTTTTGTCCCCCACGAAATATTTCCCAATGTCCGGAGACATTTTTGACTGTCAAGACTGCAGTGTGGGATGCTAGTGGGTAGAGGCCGCTGATGATGTTAAATGTCCTATGATATTCAAGATCGCTCCCCACAACAAAGAATTATCTGGTCAAAAATGTCAGTAGTGCCAAGGTTGAGAAACCTTGCTCTAACCCATTCCCTTAGCTCTGTTTTTTCCAAGATGGGCCACAATCTTATCTTCTTTGTTTGCATGCTTTCCTATCTGTCTCCTCCTATCCCCCCCTCCTAATGAAAGCTCTACAAGTCCAGGAACTGGGTTTCATTCATTGCTGTAAATGCTTCCAGAACAGTACTTGGCACATAGTAGGTGCTCCATAAATAGGAGTTAAATCGATAGAATGAATGACCCTGTTGCTCCTTCTGGAAAGATAACACACAGGGCCAGCTGGATTAGTGGTGCAGTGTTCACATTGATGAAAGACACCAAGGCAAATGCACCCAGGTAAAATGGAATGGCTTTTTTCTTTTTGGTTTCATACAATCGGGATCAGCACAGTTTTGTCTTTCAGAAAACCAACAACTGAAAAAAGGCGAAGGTTATTGAAAACGCGTGGGTACTGCCTGGGTGACAGCTGTCAGTGTAATCCCATAGCTCCTATAATAGTGGTTATCTAGGCTCAGACTGCAAAGGGGAATGGAAATGAAGCCATTTGTACATAAGCTACATTTGGCAAGGAGTAACAACTTATCGATTCAGGCTGTCCAGGAAGGCCATGTTTCTTCTCCATGCCTTTTCATTCCTAGTCTGGGTTGAATTGAGAACACAAATTCTGCTCAAATGTATTAACAGCCTTCTAATGTAAGCTATTGGTCATGAAGAAATGAAAAGAATTATTTGAAGCATTCACAATAGGCCAAAGTTTCAAGATGATTTATTTTACCTGGTATGTTATAAAAAATGAAAGAGCAACCCCGTGCTAATGCCAAATTGCAGATGCATCAGTACAATTTTCTCAATAGAACTGAATAATAGTGCGCGCATCTAACTAGCAAATGTGATCAGGAGCATCACGGAAATAAAGACTGAAAAGTGCCTTAACAGCTTTAAAATTCACAGATGGCAAATCAAGTAAAAGATCTGTTTATCACCCTCCGAGCACTCCGTAAAATGCACATCCGAGGGCTAGGAAGTTTCTAATGGCAACTGCTGCACTTTTAGAAACCTCAGTGGAACCGTTGGCTCTCTGATATCAAGCTCTTCTAGTGTCTTGCTGCAGAATGGGGAAGCTGCTTTCCTGACCACAGCTTCTGTACTATAAAACTGAGAAGACTGGATTGCCAGGAGCGTCCGAAGGCAACGATAGAGCCAGATATATATAATAATGTATTGGAGAATGTTGTGCCATGTCCTATGTTTCATAAAGTCTTGCGCAAACAGCTTGATATAGAATATTACGGAATAGGCAAAGCTGCTTTCCCATGTTTACTCTTTCTTTCTGCAATTCAGTGATTGTTATGTGCATTCTCTGCATAGCTTGCCAACCACATTTTTTTATGCTATGAAAATATAAATTAATTACTGAACTCCATAATCAATTAGGACTCTACTTCATGTTGGCAGTGACTCATATTTAGTAGTTGTGTGATAAAAGGTTAACTTCCGGGATTCCTGGGTGGCTCAGTCAGTTAAGCATTTGCCTTCGGATCAGGTCATGTTCCCAGGGTCCTGGAATCGAGTCCCGCATCAGGCTCCTTGCTTAGCAGGGTGTCTGCTTCTCCTTCTGTCTGCTGCTCCCCCTGCTTGTGCTCTCTCTGTCCTTCGGACAAATCAATCAATCAATCAATCAATCAATCAATCCTTTTTTTAAAAAAAAGGTTAACTTCCTTTAGCTCTTCCTCATTGTATCTGTAAAAAGAGATTGTTTCAGGGTGAATATTTGTATTTGTGACTGTCAAATGAGACAGTATGAAAGCAACTTATAAAACACAATATCAACATAATAGAGGTGAGAGATTTTATGATCTTAGAGAAGACAAAACTGTGCATCTGTTGGGAACCTGGTGAAGTTTCCGTGTTAACTTTGACTTACTTTGAAATTCATTAGTGATGAAGAGTTGAGTAGTTTTTTGCATTCTATATATACTGGGTCAAATAGTGTTCCCCTAAACTAAAGTCCACTTGGAACCTCACAATGTGACTTTATTTGGAAATAGGGTCTTTATAGAGGTAATTGGTTAAGGTAAGGTGAAGTCATACTGGATTAGGATGGGCTCTAATCCAATGACTTCTATTCTTATAAAAAGACAAAACAGAGACACAGACAGACACACACAGGAGCAGGCTATGTGGATTTGGAAACAGAGATTGGAGTAATCCATCTGAGAGCCAAGGAGTGCCGAGAATTGCCAGCATCCAATAGAGCCTGGAAGAAGCAAGGAAGAATCCTTTCCCGGAGCTTCAGAGGAAGCGTGGTTCTGTTGACACCTTGATTTTGGACTTCCAGCCTGCAAAACTCCAGAGAATCAGCTTCTGTTGTTTCCAGCCAGGCAGTTTATGGTACTTTGTTGCCACCCCCCTAGGAAACTAATACACTATACCTTCTCTCTTTTTATTGGTTAGAAGTTTGAATCATTTAAAATGACGGAAGGATTGTTGCTTTAACTTGAACACAAAGATTGGTAAGAGGTCTTAGAACTTTACTGAAATTCTGCTGCAGTGGAAATTAAATCTGACATTATCTACATGTTAGAACTCCCAAAGTATTGATTATTTTGGGGATGAACTCTGAGTTGGGGCAAATCCTTGAACTTCCAGTGGGTCAGTCCAATCCATTTGCTAAACAGGTAAACTTACATAGACCAGAAATGGTGGCGGTGGAGGTGGGAAGTCTAATGAAACTTGTTAGGCAGATTTTCATAGTGGAATTCTCCTTTTTAAAGTTAAAATCATGTTCAATGTTTTGACCATGGCCACCTAACTCATCTGAAAGTTCTGTGTTACATCCCAAACAATTTTGGGCTATCATGTAGGTTGCAGAAGGTAGGGAAATTAGGCAAGTTTAATCTATGACTATGCTGGCACTTCCAGGGAGGGAATTCTATTTTCTTCTTGATATACCCTCCAAACCAAGTGTGGGGCCTCCCCAGGCCTCTAGTATTCATTAGTTGAGTCAATGTGTGGTTGGATATAGGGAATAGCAACTGAATTGCATTGATACTTCCTGTGGGAATTAAATGACACATTCAGAACATCTCAATTATTGCTCAATTTTAAATTGCCATGGAAGACCAAATAAATGCATAGATTTTGGTGAGGTTTACATTTGTGTATCTTTCCATGTTTCCCCAAGCTCACAGGACCTGTGATTAGTTAGTACCAGAGCTGTTCTCTCTCTTCTTTAAGAAAAATGTACACATCAGAGAACCTCTACATGTAACTGAAAACATTCCTGGTTATTTGGCCTACATCTATAAAAAAGCAAACCTGAAGTTAAATATTATAAAAAGTCAGTAGTATAATGAACTGAATAATATTTTGTCTGAAGCCTTTCTTGGTTGTTTTTCTGTTGAGAGGATCTTTCTGTCACTTAATACAGGCACTGCCACTGTCATCATGTTCCTCGGGCTAATTAAGATCCTATGCAGAGCTTGGACTCAGGGAAGACAGGGGAGTGGTTTGTGTTTTTCGAAATGGAGGCATAATTTACATCTTTTTAAACGATAGGTAGTGTGGTTTCAGATAAGGCTGCTACAAGGTAGAGGAGTGGCTTCAGGATGGAGTAGAGAGAAATCCTATCCTTATGTGCCTCTATTCTCTCATAATGAGGCACACTATTTTGGAAACCAAGGCATGGAACTGCCTCTAGTTGTGATCCTGAAGGGGAGATCAACATTTAAAGCAGCAGAGCCTGACTTTTATCATATGTAGTCTCTGCAGAGACTTTATGAAGATGTCTTGTTTCTTATGTTACACAGAAGTTCACATCTTTATTTTTTAACAAAATTTTAAGTTATTAAAAAATTTTTTTTTGTTAGTCACCATACAGTACATCATTAGTTTTTGATGTAGTGTAGAAGTTCACATCTTAAAAAAAAAAAAAAAGGGACTGTCAGGAGTGGTTTCAGGGTACTTTGTCCCTTTTGTAAACTTGCAGTAGACCCAACTTCTTCATTGATGACATATGTTCTCATTTTATTTGAAAGCAATTTTAATTTCTACTTAATAAGCATTGAACTGGTTGTCTGTTAGCCATTGTCTTTTTTAAAGTTTTTATTTTAATTCCAGTTAGTTAGCATGCACTGTTACATTAGTTTCAGATGTACAATATAGTGGTTCAACAAGTCCATACAACACCCAGTGTTCATCACAAGTGTACTCTTTAATCCCCATCACCTATTTCACCCATACCCCCACCCACGTACCCTCTGTAACTATTAGTTTGTTTTCTAGAGTCTCTTTCTTGGTTTGCCTTTTTCTCTTTTTATTTCTGTTGCTCATTTGTTTTGTTTCTTAAATTCCACATATGAGTCAAATCATATGGTATTTGTCTTTCTTTGACCGACTTATTTTGCTTAGCATTCTACTCTTCAGCTCCATCCATGTCCTTGCAAATAGCGAGATTTCATTCTTTTTGTGGCTGAGTAATATTCCATTGTGTGTGTGTATGTGTGTGTGTGTGTACATGTCTTAATTCATTCATCAATATAGGCACTTGGGCTACTTCTGTATCCTCGCTATTATAAATAAACATGGGGTGCATGTATCCCTTTGAATTAGTGTTTTTATATTTTTTGGGTAAATACCCAGTAGAGCAATAGCTAGATTGTAGGGTAGTTCTGTTTTTAACTTTTTGAGGACTTTCATACTGTTTTACACAGTAACTGCACCAGTTTGCATTCTTGCCAGCAGTGCTTAAGTGTTCCTTTTCCTCCATATCCTCATCAACACTTGTTATTTCTTGTGTTTTTGATTTTAGCCATTCTGACAGGTGTGAAATGATATCTCATTGCAGTTTTGATTTGCATTTCCCCGATGATAAGTGATGATGAGCTTCTTTTCATATGTTTGTTGGCCATCTGTATGTCTTCTTTGGAGAAATGTCTGTTCATGTCTTTTAACCATTTTTAAATTGGATTATTTACTTTTTGGGTGTTGAATTTTGTAAGTTCTTTATGTATTTTGGATACTAACCCTTTACTGGATATGTCATCGAAGATATCTCCTCCCATCAAATAGGTTGTCTTTTGTTTTGTTGATTATTTCCTTTACTGTGCAGAACCCTTTTATTTTGATGTAGTCCTAATAGTTTATTTTTTCTTTTGTTGCCCTTGCCTCAGGGGACCTATTTAGAAAAAAGTTGCTACGGCCAATGTCAGGGAAGTTACTGCCTTTGCTCTCTTCTAGGATTTTTAAGGTTTCAGGTTTCACGTTTAGGTCTTTTGTCCATTTTGAATTTATTTTTGCGTATGGTGTAAGAAAGAGGTCCAGTTTCATTCTTCTGAATGTTGCTGTTCAGGTTTCCCCAATATCATTTGTTGAAGAGACTCTCTTTTTTCCCATTGGATATTCCTTCTTCTTTCTCAAAGATTAATTGGCCATAAAATTGTGGGTTTATTTCTGGATTTTCTGTTATGTTCCATTGATCTGTATGTCTATTTTTGTGTCAGTGCCATGCTGTTTTGTTTACTATAGCTTTGTGATATAACTTGAAGTCCAGAATTGTGATGCCTCCAGATCTGCTTTTCTTTTTCAAGTGCTTTGGCTATTCAAGGTCTTCTGTGGTTCCTTACCATTTTTGGGACTGTTTGTTCTAGTTCTGTGAAAAAATGCTATATTTGGTACAGATTGCATTAAATCTATAGATTGCTTTGGGTAATATAGACATTTTAGCAATATTTTTTCTTCCAGTAAATGAGGATGGAATGTCTTTCCATTTCTTTGTGTCATCTTCAATTTCTTACATTAGTGTTTTATAGTTTTCAGAGTATAAGTCTTTTACCTCTTTGGTTAGGCTTATTCCTAGGTATCTTATTATTTTTGGTGAAATTGTAAATGGGATTGTTTTCTCAATTTCTCTTTCTGCTGCTTCAATATTGGTGTATAGAAATGCAACAGATTCTGTACATTGATTTTGTATCCTGCGACTTCACTGAATTTATTTATCAGTTCTAGCAGTTTTTTTGTGGAGTCCTTAGGGTTTTCTATATATAGTATGTCATCTGCACGTAGTGAAAGTTTTACTTCTTGGATACCTTAAGAGAACGTGAAATGAAAAATAGAATACCTCTTTAGCACTGGACAATATAAGCCAGATCTTGGAACCTCCAGAATAGGATAATGGACAAAAAAGCCCAAACCAAAACAAAACAAGAACCCCCCCCGCCAAAAAAAACCCCACAAAACAAAACAAAACAAAAAAACAACAAAAAACCCCCCAAACCAAAAAACAAACAAACAGAAAACCCAAACCCCCACACCAAAAAACAACTCCAAATCAAATAACTTCATATAGTATCTGAATGAAAAAAAGAAAAACAATAGCTAGCATTTATTAAGGGCTTACTCTGCACATACTCCCTGGGTTCTTTACATGAATCAGCTCATTTAACCTTCCCAGAAGCTGTACAAGGACATACAGTATTATTGCTTTCATTTTTATTTTATAGGAAGCTGTTATTCAAATTGGTTCAGAAACTTGACTAAGGCCACAGAGCAGACAGTTTTCAATAAGCACTGACTGCACACAGTTGTGTTCATTATGACATAAAGATTGATTCACTTTTGTCCAGTTTGCATGAATCATGTTGTGACCTGTGCCTGAAATTGCATAAATATTGCTTAAGCAAATTAACTTTTTTTTAGTTATGAATCAAGGAAAACCTCATAAGATCCAGCTAAACAAAAATATCCCTTTTGGTGATTCCACATCTAGAAAGCAAAAGATGTATAGTATCCATATAATTAAGAGTTTGGATTTCAAATGCTTTCTGCTAAAGAAATAGTACTGAACCTACGAGTATTATTGCCCAGAGAAAGTGAATTTATAAATGTTTCCTTTGCACACTTTCTGTGCCCCAAATCTTTTAATATTAGATGCAACAACAAGTAATGTTGTCTCCTTTAGTTATGCCAACTTTCTCTTCTGTTCTCCCTAAGTGTCCAAAACATTTGGTTTCCATAAATAAATGGGTACTATCAAAGAAGTTCCGGGCATATTTTATTGTTTTCCTTCCTATTGTTTGCTCCTTTCTCTGAGAGATGTATTTCTTTTTTCCTATTTTTCCCCTTTTCTTTCCCTGACAGACATGTTTCCTTTCTCATTGCAGGAGATAAAAGAAACTGTTTTGTTTAGTGACAGCAAAAAAAAACTTAACCAAGCAAACCAAAATGCATACATAAATCCATGAATTTTGAGTTGTGAAGCATGTTAGGGAAAAATTGTTTCTTTGGTCACACCCTCTCCCTCACTAGGATATGCGTAGAGGTGGTTAACTAACAACATCTCTGAGATGCAAAGCTTAAAATAAAACCCAAAGTTTGGGGCCCTTCCAGTTTCGTTGACAATTGTCTATCTGCACAGGCTATTGAGGTTTTGTGAAATTATCTTTTTTAAAAATAGTTTACGAGTAAACATAAAATTAAGGAATTTTGCACTTGAGCATTTAAAAATTGAATTAAAAGCCATTTTGGAAATGGGCTAGAAATCTGGGAATTTGTTCTGAGGAAGTAATCCTGTTGAGGCAAAACCAACTAACTAACAAAATGACCATCCTCAAATCCATATAGGTAAGTAATCTAGGAACAACCTAAGTGATTGATAATAGTACATGAACTCATGATTACAAAGATAATAATTATTATTATAAAGCAAATACTTTAGAGTGCTTGCCATATATCAAGCATTCTTCTAATCACTTTATGTTAGCTCATTTAGCCTTCACAAAAACCTCATAAAATGGGTACTACTATTACTGTTCCTATTTCACAGATGAGGAAACTGAAGCACAGAGAAGTTAAGTGACTTGTCC
Source organism: Ailuropoda melanoleuca (assembly GCF_002007445.2). NCBI lineage: Eukaryota > Metazoa > Chordata > Mammalia > Carnivora > Ursidae > Ailuropoda > Ailuropoda melanoleuca. The sequence goes on along the minus strand of NC_048218.1, from coordinate 188,428,817 downwards.
AATGTCAAACAGCTGCAAAATGATAGGATTCAAACCAGGCAGTCTTGCTTAAGGCTGTGCTCTGAAGCACTTACTTTACTGCCTTCAAATAATGATAAATGAATACACAAGTTATTAGCAACACTAAAGATGGTAATTATGAAAAAGTGTAATAATGCGGACCATGTACAAAATGCTATGTTAATAGCCAAAGGATAATTGGCTGTTATGTACATACGTATGCTTTTGGTACACAATATTTGTATGGACAGAGATTGAAAAGTATTATGTAATAATAAAGTGGTGGTTCTAAGAGATGAGTATTGCCCCTCAAATGTCGTATTTCTTCATCAGTAAGTAAATTATATTAAAGTGGTAACTATTCATATTTGTATTTGTTCTGCTGCTAATACCATAGGTGATGTCATTGCATATGTTCCCCACTAAGTAAGAATTCATGACAATGTAAAGAGAG
>NC_048218.1:188279810-188428263 GCF_002007445.2 Ailuropoda melanoleuca | reverse complement strand
ATGTTTTCTCTAAACCCACTTTGTTGAGAGTTTTTATTATGAATGGATATTATGTTTTGTCAAATGCTTTTATACTTCCATTTGTTAATGTGATGTTTCATATTGATTGATTTGTGAATATTAAATCACCCTTGTATCCGGGGAATAAATCCCACTTGATCATGGTGAGTGATCCTTTTAATGCATTGTTGAATTTCATTTGCTAATATTTTGCTGAGAATTATAAAATCTGTGTTCAACAGGGATATTAGCCATTTGTCTCTTAAATCATCTATAAAAACAAAATCTAAACAGTACATTATTAAAAGATTATTTCTCAGTATCACTATATCCCAACTTAAGGAAATTTTACCTTTTGACCCCTTTCATCCCTTTCTTGCACCTCCATCCCCACCTCTGGCAACTACCAATCTGTTTTCTGTATGAGCTTGTTTCATTGTTGTTATTATTGTTTTAAGATTCCATATATAAGAGAGATAACACAGTGATTGTCTCTCTCTGACATATTTCACTTAGCATAATGCCCTCAAGACTAGTAGAGAGATTACCAGTTTGGATGAGCTGAAATATAATTTTAATTCTCTGACATATTTCACTTAGCATAATGCCCTCAAGACTAGTAGAGAGATTACCAGTTTGGATGAGCTGAAATATAATTTTAAGCAATAGTTTGCCTTCAATTTACCATTTGCAAATCTAAACAAGACTTTTTTCTCTTTGAAATTTGATTAATTTTCCCTTTTCTCTTTAAGAGATTTTGTTAGTTTGGAAACTGTGTTTCTTCCATATTTATCTCAATGCATTGATCATTTCAATATTTTGGGTGGGTTGCCATAAACTTAAAAACATCTGCCTCTAAAGGGCATATATCATTTTTTGGCTGGTTCCTTAGATTCTACATAGTCTTTAATGATGACTTTAGGATGCACCATATCCCAGAGCCCCAGATACCCCCTCTAATGGTTTTGGCCTCTGGGCAGACAAGGTTAATGCAGGCATTGGGATGTGGTATGTGGTAGATTTAGCAACCATAGTGTTGACCTCACTTCTGGTAGTATTCATTATTACACAGAGTCAGATCTATCACAGCTCAGAATGTATTTTTCCTCAGAAATAATTGTACATGGTAGGATTGCAGTTTAACACGGTTCTGCTATAAGGCAGGTATTAATTCTGAATCTTGGTGTTAGCATCATAAAAGGTTTTTGTTGATTTTTCTTTTCCAGAGACCATTATTTTGCCTGAAGCCTGTCTTAATTATTTCAGAATTTTTGATTTTTGACACAATAATATGCTGAGAATAATGGTGTTTTGGGGGTTTGACATGCAAAATTAACACAACATGAACTACAAAATGAATCTCTTTAGGGAGAATTTTGTCATTATCATCATCATAATAATTGGCCATTATTGAGAAGAAAAATGTAACCCTCTCATCTATTCTTTGATTAATTAATTAATTAATTGCTTTATTCAGGAAGAACTCAAAGGAACATTGAAAGCATTGTGGTGGTTTCAAAGAAGCAGCAGTTTTTATCCTGTGAAGGTATATTTCTGTTGAGNTTTTAAGCAATAGTTTGCCTTCAATTTACCATTTGCAAATCTAAACAAGACTTTTTTCTCTTTGAAATTTGATTAATTTTCTCCTTTTCTCTTTAAGAGATTTTGTTAGTTTGGAAACTGTGTTTCTTCCATATTTATCTCAATGCATTGATCATTTCAATATTTTGGGTGGGTTGCCATAAACTTAAAAACATCTGCCTCTAAAGGGCATATATCATTTTTTGGTTGGTTCCTTAGATTCTACATAGTCTTTAATGATGACTTTAGGATGCACCATATCCCAGAGCCCCAGATACCCCCTCTAATGGTTTTGGCCTCTGGGCAGACAAGGTTAATGCAGGCATTGGGATGTGGTATGTGGTAGATTTAGCAACCATAGTGTTGACCTCACTTCTGGTAGTATTCATTATTACACAGAGTCAGATCTATCACAGCTCAGAATGTATTTTTCCTCAGAAATAATTGTACATGGTAGGATTGCAGTTTAACACGGTTCTGCTATAAGGCAGGTATTAATTCTGAATCTTGGTGTTAGCATCATAAAAGGTTTTTGTTGATTTTTCTTTTCCAGAGACCATTATTTTGCCTGAAGCCTGTCTTAATTATTTCAGAATTTTTGATTTTTGACACAATAATATGCTGAGAATAATGGTGTTTTGGGGGTTTGACATGCAAAATTAACACAACATGAACTACAAAATGAATCTCTTTGGGGAGAATTTTGTCATTATCATCATCATAATAATTGGCCATTATTGAGAAGAAAAATGTAACCCTCTCATCTATTCTTTGATTAATTAATTAATTAATTGCTTTATTCAGGAAGAACTCAAAGGAACATTGAAAGCATTGTGGTGGTTTCAAAGAAGCAGCAGTTTTTATCCTGTGAAGGTATATTTCTGTTGAGAGAGAAAATCACATTGAAATAGAATATAAATGAGATAACATATGAACAAAATCACCGATAGGAAATTTCACTGTTGTGAAATTAGAATATAAGGGACAGTATTGTAGGACAATAAAGCTAAGTGATCAGAGTTAGCAAAAAAAGGCTTTTACATGTTGTGATGAGCACTGGGTATTATACGCATCTAATGAATCGTTGAACACTACATCAAAAACTAATGATGTACTATATGCTGGCTAACTGAACACAATAAAAAACATTTTAAAAAACACGGCTTTTTATAGGCAAAAAGACTTGAATTAGGTCTTATAGGAAGTGATGTATTATGAAACCAGGAGTGCATTACATTTTCTGATTTCAAAACATATTGCAAAGCTATAGTAGTTAAAACAATATGGTACTGGCATGAAGACAATGAAACAAAATATAAAGCCCAGAAATAAACCCATGGATGCATGAGCAACTGAATTTCAACAAGGATGTCAAGGATACACAATGGGGAAAAGATAATCTAGTCAGCAAAGATTGTTGGGTAAGCTGGGTATCCATGTGCAAAAGGATGAAATTGGACTTTTATCTTATACCATACATAAGCATCAACTCAAAACGGATTAAAGACCTGAAACTAAAAATCCTCAAAGAAAATATAAGGGAAAACTTTCATGACATTGGTCTTGGCAATCATTTCATGGATATGACACCAAAACAGGCAACAAAGGAAAAAAATAGACAAGTGGGATTATATCAAACTAAAAGCCTTCTTCACAGTAAAGGAAACAATCAGCAGAGTGAAAAGGCACAACCTACCGATTGGGAGAAATATTTGTAAACCATAGAGCTAATAAGAGGCTAATCTCCAAAATATATAAGGAACTTCTACAACTCAATAGCAAAAAGCCCAAAATCAAAACCAAAAGAACCCCCTGAAACCCCTGAAACACCTCAATTAAAAAAAAATGGGCACTTGAATAGACATTTCTCCAAAGAAGACGTTCAAATGGCCAACAGGTATATGAAAAGTTTCTCAACATCTCTAATCATCAGAGAAATTGAAATCAAAGCCACAATGAGATATCACCTCACACCATTTAGGATGGCTATTATCAAAATAACAAAATATAACAAGTGCTGCAAGGATATGGAGAAATCAGAACCCTTGTATGTTGCTGGTGGGCATGTAAAATGGTACAGCCACTATGAAAACCTGTGTGGAGGTTCTTAAAAAATTAAAAATAGAACTACCATATGATCCAGCGGTCCAACTTCTGATATATATCCTAAGACTTGAAATTAGGATCTGGAAGAGTATCTGCACTCCCATGTTTATTGCAGCATGATTCACAATATCCAAGATTTGGAAAGAGCCCAAATGTTTATCAACAGACAAGAAGATAAAGAATATGTGGTACATGCATATGATGGAATATTATTCAGCCTTGAAAAAGAAGGAAACCTTGCCATTTGTGACAACATGGATAATCTTGGAAAACATTGCACTAGGTAAAATAAGTCAGTCAAAAAGGTCAAATACCACATTATTCCACTTACATAAAAGCTTTCTAAATTAGTCAGACTCCGAGAAGCACAACAGATGGTTGATGCCAGGGTATGATGGAAGAGTTAAATGGGAGTATAAGATCATAGTTACACAAGGCGAATAAGCTAAAGAGATCGACTTGTACAACATGGTGCCTGTGATTAACAGTATGGTGTTGCCACTTACAGACTTGACAAGTGGAAAGATTTCATGCTAAGTGTTCTTAACACACACACACAAGCAAGGGAATACAAGAAATCTTTTGGAGGTGATGGATATATTTATTACCTTGTTTGTGGTGATCATATTACAGATATATACATATGTCTAAACTCATCAAAATGTGTACATTAAATATATGCAACTTTTCGTATATTAAGTGTATCTCAATAAAGTGGAAAAAAAGTGATAAATATGAATGAATGGAATGGAGAAGCACATATTGTGAGAAGGACAGCCAAAAGATGTAGGCAAGGAGGACCAAGGTCAATGTGGGGACTGTGTGCCAAAGACAAAACTGGCAACAATCTACAAGGAGATAACTATTTGATCCCAATAACTAGAATGCCTAATAAGATTAAGGAAGTCAAAAGTGAAGCTTTATATCGACATTTTTATATTCCATTTATCATTTCAACTGGGGTCTGGGAGAGAAAGAGATTTAGACACCTGTGTATAAATCACCATGTTACCTGCAAATCCCTAGAAAACATGGCTTGTGTTTATTAATCTTTTGATGTAGTCTCAAAATGATTTTCCTTATGTGTGGTAAGGAGTAATTTATGTTGATTTCCCTGGACGTCTTGCTAAAATCAGTCTCATTGCTTGGTATTCACATTTCCTATATCCTATAGTCAGTCTATCAGGAAAGCTAGTTAGATGATGGAGTTAAGACTACTCCTTATAGATTAATCATCAAGGACTTTGTTGAAATGGGACTATTTTCCAAGTGTTATTTATGTTCTTAATTTTAAAAATAAAATGTATCTGATGCAGAAACTGGGATTCCCTAAAGTTGACAAGGGTGCCTTACCTTTTCATTGTGGTGCAAAGGAGCATTAAGGAGCAAATTAATTTTACCATGATGAAAGTTAGAGGCTGAATGGGGGCTTTCTTCGGAGTCTTCTACTATTATTTAATAAACTTAGGAGTGGTAGATAACCTAATCTAATTCCCTTATAATAAAAATGCTGCTGCTGATGGTAACAGCTGAAGTTTACTGTCAACCATACATTAAATTACTTAATTTTTACCATAATCCCATGAACATTACTCTCTCTGTATAGATGAAGAAACCACAGGGCTTCTGGGTGGTTCAGTTGGTTAAGTATCTGCCTCTGGCTCAGGTTATGATTCCAGCATCCTGGGATTGAGCCCCACATTGGGCTCCCCCCTTTATATGCGTGAGCATACTCTCTCTCTCTTTCAAATAAATAAATAATCTTAAAAAATGGATGAAGAAATCAAAGCTTAGAGAGATTGATTACATTGTCAAGGTCATACAGCAAAGCAGTGTCGAGGTGATGTTTGAAGCTGGGTTTGTCGAACCACCACTCTGAAGCCCATATTCTTCACTGTTACCTTCCTATTGCTACATCATACCCTGAGGAAATTGAGGCAGAGAAAAGCTAATTCCATTACTAAAACACAGGACTAGCTGCTTGCAGAGCTGGGGTAGAAGCTACATCTTTGGACTAAGAGTCTTTAGAGGAATTCTGAGCCTGTGGGTCAGCTGGTGGTAAAAGCTGTTCTTGTCTTTCCCTGGGTACCCTCCGACATCTGTGGGGGCTGTTCATCTTTGAGATTGGAGGCTCACATGACTTGATCATGCTTCAAGTATAATTCATGTTATGACAGAGATAGGATGTTAATGCCCTTAGGATTTCAATTAAGTTGTATTCTTTCTCTGTTTTTGTTTTCTGATGCTTGGATTGATGATTAAAATGTTTCCTGAAAACATATTGAAAAAGAGCTTTTTGGATGGGCTGGGCTCTATCTTTCAGAGATGCAAAGGTTATAGAGGCAGCTGCCTAAACTGTGGTAGTATTTTTTTCCTCCCGTCTTCCCCGCAAGTTGCAAGACTATAATATTTGAGAAGGCGATTATGAGGATATATTCCATAACCACTGTTCTTGACCCTAAGAATTAACAGTTGCTCAGGAAAAGCTATAACCTCACTCTTTAAGCCTCCACAAAACTTGGAGCCTTTTGAAATGTCCTGGGAATATCACTTCAATTGAGAATTGAGATGGGGACATATAGTACTTCATCTCACAGTCTGGAGTCTTAGTCTGTGCAGTTAACCCACTCAGGGACCCACCACTATAGAGAAAAGTAGGTTTTCACTGAATTGGGCCTTCCAGAAAATGATATGAAAATTTCAAGCTTCGCTATAGCCTGAAACACCTGCCTGAGTGAATGATGCAAACTTTTCCTTTTCCATCGATTCACACTTTTGAATGGACATCAATGAGGGTTATGGCTTTTACATTCTCATTTACGTTTGAAGGTTGTATGTATGATGATTGTATTATTTTTATAGGAAAATATTAAAAGTTAAAATATAAAAATATATTAAAAGCACAAAAGACAGCTTTGTGTTATGCATTTCCTTTGGGGAAGGCTCAATGTTACCCATCCAGGGGCATAACTGAACATTCGGGCATGGTTTTATCCTTACAAAATGTATAACCTATTAGGGAAATAGTGAATATTTACATAAATCGTATGTAGCTACATGGATGGTAGGGAAAATTAAAAGCTGTAATCTTTCTAAAGAGAGAGCATTCACTTTGTTTTGGAGTACTCAGGGAAGTCTAGGAGGTAGAAAATGAGGTGGACCTTAAAGTATGGCTAAAATTTAGGTGTGAGAGGCTTGAAGGTGGGAAGCACAAGATACATTCAGGGAATATGTCGGTCTGTCTGGCCAGAGCAGGGTCAGTGTTAAGTGTGTTTTGGGAAGGTAGGAGTGAAAGTGGGAGGTATGTTCTGCCTGTGCTCCAGTCTCATACCTCTTCTCCAACACAGGGCTTTGGGAAGCTTCAAGTGTGAGTAGACATTTTGTTTTAATAACATGAAGAATGTGAGGATGGCAACCCAGTCCCCATACTTGTTCAGACCATGACCTTCATTTTCAGCACTTTCAGGGGTTCTGCCTATGCTGTAAATAATATAAAATGCTCCCTGGCTTGGTGTCAATATTTTTTATATCTCTCAGACTTCCTTTCCTTTGTAAGCCCTGATGGGCTCCCTGAGACTGATAAAGCACAGACCCAGTGGGTGAAAGCAGATATGTCATAAATTAGTGTACAGGAGCTCAGAGAGCTTTGTTTGGAACAGTCTGGAATCTGAGACCACAGTTCGCAGTATCTCCCAGAAACAGATTTTAGAGTTCAGCTCCCTCGAGAAGTCGTTCCACCCCACCCCACCCGCCTTGGGAATTTTAAAAGACTGCAAATGGACTAAAATTTAAATGAAGCTTTAGTACCTATAACACACTTTGGTTAGCTATTCAAAATAATTATGCATAATTTGGTAGCATAAAACATATGTTCCTCTTTTATGCATTTGTTCTATTTACTTCAAGTTTTTATTTGAAAAGGTACTTCACATATATTCTGTGCCCCTGGTAGTATTTCCTAATCAGAATATTATGCAGGTCTTTCCATGTTGAGTTGACCTGTGATGTGGCAATATGTTAACGATAGCAGCAGTTGTTCAACACTATTTTACAGAAAAGGAGAGAAATGCGTTGCATCAGTTTGCTATCACAAGTTGAAATGTACATGCAACACCATGAGTTTTAAAAAATGTGACATAAGTTAACAGAGCATGGAAGACAGAAGAATGGAAAATGGTGTCCTTAAATCAATTTAATGTGGTAACAACCCCAAACAAACAACAGATTGGGCTTCTTCAGCAAAACACACTAGAAAAACGAAGGTTGTCAGAAATTGTTCGCAGTGTATTCTTCATCAAATTGCAGAGGAGATTATCTGACAGAATTAAGTACAGAGTCAGTTATGAGAAATTTGTCCTCTTGGTAGCTAATGTTGAGAATATTATTTATATTAACAGGCAAAATAGGCTGGCAGTACACAAGAAATTATCTAAATTTTATGGATGTGGTTCTGCCCATAAATCTGGGTAATGATGGCATCTCTCTTATGGGACTACATTAACTTATGGGTTACCATAATTGTATTGAATCAAGGGAATGTTCACTTGAAAATTAAGGCATCAGAGTGATAACCACTAGCTGATGGACAGGCAAAAAAGCTCTGGTCATCAAAAACAAAAGAAACTTTCCTATTAACTATAAACGAATGTAATTTGAACACTGACCCCTTTTATATTCATTATATTCTCTAGAACTATTTCATTGCTAGAAGGTTAAAGGATGTGAAATTAAAGTAGTCTCCTTTTTCATATGATAAAAACAATGTAGGTAGTTAAACTGTCAAGTGCACTGAACCCAGAAATAGAGATTCTGATTTTTGCAGAGATGTAATTTCATTTCAAGCTTCTTTCAGTCTGAAGCTTCTGATATCGCAGAGTGATTTAGTCTGGGTCCTGATGTGAGTGAGTTGATATTTCCAAAATATAAACTTACATAATTGAATCAGATGAGAAATACAAATCTAGGAATCAGATGTGCCTTTGCTTTGTCAAAACTGTGAAATGAAAGTATTTATTAAATTTAAAATACTGAAATAAAATTTTAATTTATTCATAATCTTTGTTATATCAAATAGGTTATTTCATTTCTCTTTTTCTCCAAAAATTAGAATAAAATTGACCATTGCCATAGACTTATGAAAATGTTTTAAGTTTTTTATTAGCTCATAAAAATATTTTACCAGGTCACTTGAATAAAGAATACCCAGAGAGGAAAGAAATCAATTCATTCTCAGCGTAAATGTTACTTACCTCAAGTGAATATTTAACTAATCGTAATAACAAGAATGGAGTTAAAAAATAATGACTGAACTAGATATTTATTAGAAAAAATAAGGACCTTCTTTCAAATTGCTTTCCTAGCTTAATAATTGCAAATATGCCTGAGTTCCATCTTTGTAATTAAAAGTGCTGTAGTTTTTATTTTTATGTAAGTCTATCTGTGGCAGACTGCATCACTGGCCTCACTTCCCCATCTCTCCCTGTATTACTCCCTTTGCCATGTAACCTTATAGTCCATTTCCAGTGAAGGCAGGACATAATTCCCTGCCCTTGGTTTCAGCTTTGGCCAGTAGAATGAGGTGAGAGGTGACGACTAAGCTTTAAGCTTAGGCCTCAAGAGTCCTTGTGTATTTCTGGTGGCAAGCCATGAGCCCATGATTGGGATAGCCCACTGGAGGATAGCAGGCATGTGGAACAGAGCTGAGTAGTCTCAGTTGTTCCAGCCAAGGCCAGCTGATAACAGCCTACAGCCAGTGACTGTAGACACTATAGACATATGAGCAAACATGGCTAAGACTAGCAGAGCCATCTGTCCAACCCCAGCTGACTGGGGCATAAACAATAAATACTTATTGCTGAATGCTGTTGAGGTTTCTGCGGCTGTTTGTTATGTAGGACTATTATGACAGTAGGTAGCTGGTATATTACTTACGCTGATCTACCTTCAGAGGTCAAAATGTGTTGACTTGTATATTTCCAGCAGTAGGGATGAATTGCTCTAAACTGGTTACTCTCTTTCTAAAGGTCCTTCTAGTAGTAAAATTCAAGAGGAGGGTATTTAGCCCTTGAAGTCACAGCCCAAGTCTTCAACCCTGTAGGGCTCAGTTGTTCATGAACCAGACAGATGTAGTCTATGACCTTGTCTTCTTTTCACCTATAGTTACCAACTTCACCTCCCTCCCTTTCTTGCTTCTATTTTTTCCCTCTGCCTTTATTGCTCTGCAAATATTAATTAAACATTTATTTAATGTCGTCTATGTGTTAGATAGCCATTGTGTAAAATGTGTGGCCTAATTTGTGGCCTCACAAACTAGACTGAGGGAGGGTATGTGAAGTGCAATTTATTTGAACCAACTAAGAAGAAATAATTTGGGTAAAGCATTAATGTGGGGATATTTGCTTAATATTTAGACTTGTGATTTTTATAGAAGGATGAAGGAAAAGGAGTAAACTAGACTTGCTACACAGGGCAAATGAGACAGAATTCTATAGCTCCTATGGCAAATGGAATATAATGATGCCCCTCCCCCTCTTGCCAGTTCTAAATAAAGCCACTTCTCTGTGCTGGAGATGAATCACTGCATTCATGATAAGGCCCTTGAGAATTACTGTTGTTTACTGAAAGCATCACTAGCAGAAAGGCTTAAGAATACCCCACAGTTAAAACACAAACACATTTACAATGATGAGTGATGGAAAATAGCTCAAATCTGCTTAGGTCTGCAGGACTTCCCAGCACAGCCAATGTACTCGTGTTAGGTAGTTGGGGAGGAAATTCCACCACAAGTAAGAGAACATTGGAGGTTAATGTTTAATCACAATCCAAATTCCTATAAAGGCACTTTGAAGCTTCTAACTTTGATGGCAGTTTTGGATTTACAATATCATATAAAAACCTGGGCAGTGGAACCATGAGAAAATAAAAGTTTCTTTTACTACTTTGAAGGTTCAGTGTTTATATTATCATTTAAGACAAGATACAAGTCAAGGGGATAGAAGTGTGGAGTGTTGGCTGGAGCGCTGTTGTCAATTTAGCTCTGGTGGATTGATGGGGGAGGCTCTGGCAGGTCAAGGTGAGTGAGTGTCCTCAGACTGAGCTGCCATGGTTTCTATTTGACTCCCTGGATAAAGTGAATTATTTGATTTATTGACAAACTTTGCTTGCTATTTGATAAGCACTGTACCTGGCTTGGCTGGAGATGCCCTTGATAGAGATTAAACATGGCAATGAGAACAAGTTAGAAAAAAATGATGTCAGATGTAGTATATGTACAAACTAACAATCTCATCATGTACGAAATAATAAAGCACAAATAGGGGTCAATTCAATGACTCTAATGGCTCTTTGGAGGTGAAATGTTGGGCCTTCGCACAATGCCGGAGGAAGATGGAGATTAGTCAGCTGAGATGTGATACAGGCTCCAGATGGGGCCATGACATTGGCACAAGTGGACAGGGTGGAAAGCATCTTGGAGCTCATGTAACCCCTCATGCTGGAAATCTTAGCAGAACTAAGATCTTCTTATTCAATATTTTCATACTTTTAAATACAAATATTTCACTGTTATTATTTAAGAGGCAGTATCATAGAGGATCAAACTATCTCGGTTTCAGTCTTGGTTCTGCCATTTACTAGTGTGTGACTTGGGCCGTGATAACCAATGTGTCTTAGTTTTTTCATCTATACAATGGGGTCATCGGTTGTGCCTCTTCATAGGGTTGTTGTGAGGATATAAATGAGCCCTGTTTAAATAGCCTACATAGAAGTGCTCAGAAATGGTAACTGCTATGACATGTCAAGGGCAGAGACAATTTTTGTATTCCTAGAACTCAGCACTGTGCTCTTCCTATTTCAGGCACTCCATAAATGCTAGATATGCGAAGGGCTGATACCAAGAGGCCAAGCGACAGAGGATTATTACATGAGATCAGATGAGTTCAGTGGAAGAATGATAAAATCAGAGCTAAGGGAGCCTGATGATATTGCTTAGCCCTATTCTATTTTTTTTAAGACTATTTATTTATTTATTTGAGAGGGGGAGAGGAGCAGAGGGAGAGGGACAAGCAGACTCCCCACTAAGTGCGGAGCCCAACATGGGGCTCAATCTTATGATCCTGAGATCATGACCTGAACCGAAACCAAGAGTCAGACAATTAACTGATGAGCCACCCAGGTGTCCTTTTATGATCATTTTTATGGATGAGCCACAGGTCTGAGTATATTCATATTAATCTGAGCCATTTGGATATTGCAGACAGGAGAATGTATGAAGCTATTGCAGTGGAGAAAAATTGAGCTCGAGTGTAAAAATGAAAGGAGTCAAGGTAGTGAGAGCAAAAGCTGTGGGCTCCAAGGCTCGTGGCAGGGAGACCTAACACAGAAAGGGCTATGAAGGAGAGACATGTCCAAGAATCACACAGAGGAAGGGTCCAGTAGTCATGATGCCGAAGAGAAAAGATAAGAACACCAAATGTGGATTTATGTCAAGGGAGTTGGTGCCAGTTATGGTCCATAGGCTGATGGCTTTGGAGGTCATCTGGGTGCACTGCTGTTTGCTATTTGTATGGAAAACCCTAAATTTAATGTTATGACTTTAGGGGCTGGAGACACACTTTGCAGTGCAGGAACATGCAGTTCCTCTTTGAAATCAGATGTAAAAGAATCATTCCTGCTTGCTTTGACATGAGCATTCTTCTTTAAAAAATACTCTCAAAATAGTTTGGTGTCAAAAATGGAAAAAAACAAGCTTACGTGTTTAACATCTCAAGGTACATGATGTTGGGGTTATTATAAGCTAGATGCTTTGATATTAAATGATGTTCTTTTCTTTTCTTTTATTTTANTTATTTTATTTTATTTTATTTTATTTTTTAAGATTTTATTTATTTATTTGACAGAGATAGAGACAGCCAGCGAGAGAGGGAACACAAGCAGGGGGAGTGGGAGAGGAAGAAGCAGGCTCACAGCGGAGGAGCCCGATGTGGGACTCGATCCCGGAACGCCGGGATCACGCCCTGAGCCGAAGGCAGACGCTTAACCGCTGTGCCACCCAGGCGCCCCTAAATGATGTTCTTTTAAACAGCTTATCCTTGTCTTTGTCAGGAAATTCGGTTTGGAAGGTAGTTCTGAGTTCATTAATAAACACTGGTTGTGTCCTTATTGTGTGTTCTCAATGAGAGTAGGAGATCAACAGATCTAAGAAGAGCATGAAAAACTCTGCCCTTGATCTCACTATCTGACTGAAAAGACAGATATATTAAGAAAAGAGAGGCCACACTGAATTGTGCAACACTTGGCATTTCTTGGTTGTACACAGGTGTAGAAGCCAACTACAGGGGCTTGAGTTGACATAACTCCAAGGGGCAGACCTCTTGGCATTTTGTAATTCTTGGATTCTCTCACTTCATGAAGCTCTCCTCAAATGAAGCCCCCTTGTGTAAGCTTCTTTCATGCCAACCACAATCTCATGATAATTATATGCTGTGTGTAAAGAGTAGGGAGAACAGAGAGGAAAGTATAACCAATGTTTGGGGTTGATAACTTCACAGAGGAGGTAAATCCTACTGATATTTCTTTTGTGTAAGATCTGTTTTGTTAAAATGAAAAGTCCTTGTTGGCAAATATATATTTATATATGTATATATTGCATATTCTCGTGTGTACATATTTTATACCTGTATCAATAAAGATCTAGGCATGGAACAGATGGGGAGAAATAAAGGGACTGTTTCAAGGATGTGGGCAGACTTTCTTAAGGGAAGCCAACGAGGAATGCTGCAAAAGTATAAAATGATACCCCTGCTATTCTGAAGGTGTCTGGGGAGGTACTGTAGGAGATGGCTGCCTGCCAGGAATTATGGCCTTTTGTAGAGGCCTATGGCCATTGCCTGCCCACAGCATAGTAGAGTGCTAAGAAAATAAATACTCTTGTTTCACTCTCCTCTTCCCTTTTCTGACCTCCTGCAACTTGGCTTTCACTGGAAGCCACAGTGAAGGTACCCTTTAAAGTAGACCATAAAGGTCAGACCCTTGGGGCAGAGTGGAGAAGGTGGACAGTGTATCTGGAGAGGCAATGGGGAATATTGAGCACAATGCCTGTTACTTTTCTTGGTTTGAACCTTCATATGTGACCATGTCTAATTGAGACATAGGGTCATTTTCCCCCAAGACAATAATTCGACATGTTTCTGATTTATAACTTATTTAATTGGTTTTTCTTGCTAAGATATCTGCCCTGGTTATCTCTTTAGCCATGGTTTATACTAGTTTCCATGTCTCTGTTTTTCACATCTTCCCCTTCACTTGTCTGGCCCAGATTTCTTTTCATTTTATGCTGTTATAGCATATTTATCATGATACTATATTCTGCATAGTACAAATATATACATTAACCATTTTCTGTAGCTTCCCCCCCAAGGCTCAAATCAGTGCACGTTATTAATTAAGTCTCAAAATGCCCCAGTGAGATAGATAGTAATGCATATATAATAAAAAAGATGACAAGAGACAGACATTTTATTAAGACGATTAAATAGGTAGTAATTTTCATGTGTGCAGGCGTGAAAGACTAAACACCCACACCACATTGTATACATAGATTCTTGTCGGGGGTCACCTATTGCTTAGACACTACATTGCCGGGGATTCTGGATATTCTCCTCCTTGGTCCTTCCATTATGGCAAGTTCTCTTGAATGATTTCGGTAACTGAGCTAATGAACTTGCCTCAAAGAGCATGGGTGGCTCTTTGGGTAATGGAATGGGGAATGGGGAACAGGATGGGGAATGGGATGGGGAAGGCCTCAGATGTCTGGCTGGCAACAGTATGTAGTTGTTCTATTTCATGCTCTTTTTTCTGTTTGCATATCAGTTTGGGAAGTTTTTATTTACATATCTTCAAGCTTACTGATTCTTGGTCATGTCCCATCTACTGGTAAAACTATCAAAGGCATTCTTTTTATCTGTTACAGTGTTTTTGATTTCTGGCATTCCTTTTTGATTCTTTCTCAGAGTTTCCATAGCTTTGCTTACATTACCCACCCGTTCTTACGTGCTAATTTTTTTGTTATAACCCTTAATGTATTAATCAATTATTTTAGATTCCCTGGGTGGTAATTCCAAAATCTGTGCCATATCTGAATCCAATTCTGATGCTTGTTTTATGTCTTAAGACTGTTTTTTTTCTTGCCTTTTAGGATGCCTTGCAATTTTTTGTTGCAAGCCAGTCATGATATATTGGGCAATAGGAACTGAGGTAAATAGGCTTTTAGTGTGAGGTTTTATGTCAATCTAGCTAGGAATTGGGCTATTTTAAATGTTTTCTGTAGACATAGGTGCTAGATATATAGAGGAAGGAAAATTCCATCCAGACAGATGGATCATGAAAGGTATTAGGAAGTATTGGGGTAGTTTTGAAGGTGAATAGGATTTTGGTATGTCGAGTTAGTGTTGGATATTCTGGATTAAAGTAGTATAACAAAGGTCAAGAATTAAGAAAGGGAGAGATTTGAATACCTCCAAGTGTTCCTGTTTGGCTAGGTAGGGGCGTAGCAGGAGTAGTAGGGCAGAGTAGGATTATAGGGGGAGTTATGGCTGGAGTCAAAATAGACTGAGGGCTCAGTTGATAAATGGTCTTGAAACACAGGCTGAGGAATGTCTATGCTGTACTTTTTCCTCCTTGAACAATTACTAGGAAGGTTATACTTGGGGAGTTGAAAGGGCTTGGGGTTGGGCTAATGTCAGAGAACACATCCCAGTGTCAGCAAGGAAAACTAGAGGGGACTCCATTGCCCACCAGGCCTGATATTACTGTTGTACTGAAGGATAATATGTACAAGGTGGTCACTGCCTTATCTTTTTCTCAATGAATTTTTTTAAACCTCTTAATTTTTTTTTTTTGCTATCAGCTACATTTCTGATCTTTAAATAGAAATGATGAAAATTAGATTTTTTGTCTTTAGTAATATTTAGAAGTTTGTAATGTAGTTAACACCATAGGAATACCCCATCCTTTGGAAAGTTTTAATAGGAACGAGGATGAGATATCTAGGATTTAAGTGCTTATTGCGGTGACAAGGGCACCATTTGGAGGTATTCTCAGGAGGGTTTTCTCCATTTTACCTTTCCTAGTGGGTCTTAGGCTATCAGGCGCTGTAATCTTACCTGAGAAAGTTCTTCTTTCCTTTCAGAATCTTCATTTCCTGGGCTCTTTCTACTCTGTACTCACACATCTGTTTTAAGGAAGGGGTAGGGCACTCATCATTTACATGTTAGTGTATACGTATTGATTTTCCCTCTGGCTTTATTACTTTAACATATTAAGAGTCAACTCTTATTGTACTGTCTTTGCTCCATGTTGACGATGTCAAGGCATCAGTTTTCACATGTGGAAACTTCGTGGGTGATGGAGTCATGGCAAGCTTTGTACTGTCCTTAAATAATATCAAATAGGGATTTGCTATCTCCTCATGAGACTTCCTTGGATGGAAGCTGCCACGTGTGGAAGAGTCTGATCTGTCACACTCAGTACAAAGCTCCCTATGTGCCCACAGCTGATTGTCCTAACAGAAAGAAGGCATTAGTAACGTAAGTATTCAAACCTGGGTTTCTGAAGTATGCGTTGATAACACTGGATAATCACCAGCTCAGAACTGTGAGCACTGGTAAGGTACCTGGTGTTAGCAAACATCAGAGAAAACTTTTTTTTAAATTAACAGATGATGTTATATTAGTTTCAGATGTATAACATATTGATTTGACAATTCCATACATTACTCAGTCCTCACCAGGTTGAGTGTAGTCACCATACAACATCGTTACAATATTATTGACTACATTCTCTATGCTGTACTTCTCATATCTGTTACTTATTTATTTATTTTAAAACTGGGAGTTTGGGGGCGCCTGGGTGGCTCAGTCATTAAGCGTCTGCCTTCGGCTCAGGGCGTGATCCTGGTGTTCTGGGATCGAGCCCCGCATCGGGCTCCTCTGCTGGGAGGCTGCTTCTTCCTCTCCCACTCCCCCTGTTTGTGTTCTCTCTCTCGCTGGCTGTCTCTCTCTGTCAAATAAATAAAATCTTTAAAAAAAAACAAAAAACAAAAAAAACCTGGGAGTTTGTACCCCTTAATACCCTTTATCTGTTTTGCCCATCCCTCCCCTGTCCCCTACAGGCAATTACCAGTTTTTCTCTGTATTTAAGAGTCTGTTTTTTGTTTGTTTGTTCATTTATTTTGTTTTTTAGATTCCACATGTAAGTGAAATCATATGGTATTTGTCTTTTTCTGTCTGACTTATCTCACTTAGCATAATACCCTCAAATCCATCCATGTTGTCACAAACGGCAAGATTTCATTCTTTTTTATGCCTGAGTAATAATCTATCATATATATATATATATATATCTTCTTTTTCCATTCAGCTATCAATGGATACTTGATGTTAGCAAACAGCAGAGAAAAACCTTAAACAGCATTTTCTATATTGTTAAGAAACACCATTTTTAAAAACATTTTATTTATTTATTTGAGAGAGAAAGAGCAGAGCAAGAGAGAGAGAGCAGGAGTGGGGTGAAGGGACAAAGGGAAAGGGAGAAGCAGGCTCCTGGCTGTGCAGGGAGCCCAATGTGGGGCTTGATCCCAGGACCCTGGGATAATGACCTGAGCTGAAGGCAGACACTTAACTGAGCCACCCAGACGCCCCAAGAAATACCATTTCTTGTATTTGCTCTATCCTAGCCTCAAATTCAACTTTCAGTGGCAAATATGGGTAAAAATTGGTGCCCACATGATGCTTTTCATCTTGTTTCTGACAGTGCTATTTTTGGAGGAGACATTAAAAAACGAGAAGTTAAAAGCCTTCCATTGTGACAAAGAAACGTTAAGAAATTTTACTGACAAAAGATCTAAGTGAAATGAATGTAATAATAGTCTTAAAAAATAATGGAGTCAGGGACCAAGAGGACCAATTAGGCTACAAAGAGACATCATTTAGTCATCTCTCAGGAAGGTGAGGGTTAGGGGTGAGGGCAGGGCCTAAGGGCAAGGTTTTTCCATTATGCTCAGAGAGTGGGTTGGCTTGAGGTAGGAGCAGGCTGTGGCTCAAATTTTAGGTAGACAGATCTTTCTCTAGGAGTCTCCTTGCCTCTGCATTTGTCACTTCATAGCTTTGCTGCCATACACATCTTCTGAGATTCCCTTTCCTCTCTCTCCACTTGTTTCATCCTTATTCTGTGCTAACATGCCAAAATAAGGGAAGTGAATGGAAAAGATATAGCAGGACATTCTGTACATCTTCAGGCATACACTCAGGACCTATTAGCGTTGTAGTCAGTTGTGGATAGAATGTGAGTTTATAATGAATATCTAAGTATTAGGGCGTGTGTGTGTGTGTGTTTCTGACATTCATTCCTGCCTGATTATCATATGGTTAATTGTCAGTTAATATGGGATGAGTTGATTTGTATCAAAAAGTTAGTTTTCATAGGCTAAACATCTAAGAGCAATTCATAGTTTTAGAGAAGACTCTTGAAGATAGTGCAAAATAATTAATCTCAAATGGTAAAATCTTAGCATCAGGGCAGCATCTCTAGACCCTTACCTGAAGAATGCCCTTTCTGAATCCAGAAAACTTGATGAGGTGTTCACCTTCAGGAGGCTGCAAAGCAAGAAGTAAAGGAAGAAAGGGACTCCTAGCCAGTTAAATCAGGTGGATCTATCTTGGAGGTGAATATGGGACAGATGTCTTAGCTGGATCTCCCCCATGTCCCTCCAGCCTGCCTGGAGGTGGCTATTTCACTTACTTTAAGGCTATTATTTTAATGATCATAAATAGGATCATATTATTTCTCTGCTTAATGCCCTGAAATTCCCTATTTTATCCAGAGTAAAAAACAAAGTCCTTTTAAAGGCTTACAAAGCTCTCTACAGTCTGACCCTCCTTCCTGTTTGGTCATCTCCTACTCCCTTCCCTTTACTCTGCTTCAGCCACACTTGGTTGGCCTCCTTGCTCTTCCTGGAGCAAACCATGCTTGTTCCTTTCCCATGGGCTTTGTACTGGCTGTTTCTTTGCCCAGGTTGCTCTTTTCCCAGATGTCCACACAGCTAATTCTCCCGTCTGTCATGTCATCTTCCCAATGACAAATAACCAACCCACCCTATTTAAAATTGCAAACTTCTGGCACTCCTGATACCTATACCTATACCATGTGGCATTTATTATTTTCTCTATAACACTTAATCACCTTCTAACAGGTGACATAATTTACCTGTTTGTTGTGTTTATTATTTATTGTCTGTGTTTTCCCATTACAGCATAAGCTACCAGGGGGCATGAAGCTTATCCCAGCTGTATTCCTGGTACCTAGACCAGTGCTTGGTGTAGTTCTGGATGCTTACTAGCCACTTGCTGAATGAATGAACGAGTATCTTGGTTGTTATTTCCCCTCTTCTCTATACCCTCCTAGGGGTTATTTTCTTCTAGCTGCCTTAGAATCTACCGCCCTAGGCCAGCTCACAATTTTGATGTAAGTTGTGTTACAACTGGGACTCAGACAAAAGGTTAGAAAGTCAGAAAGAATGCAAAAAAACTCCACTAAGCCTGTGGTGTATGCAGCATGTTTGCATTCAGAGCACATCATTTTTAACCCTCCCCTCCTTTGTGTGACAACGTTATATTCAAAATTATTTCATATGAAATGAAATGCATGATAATGCGTGATAATAATAATAGTGATATACAGAAAAGACAGATGGTAGATAAACTTTTATTGGACTTCAGATATATAATTATGCCAGGAAAAGTAAAAAATAAAACATAAGGGTTATGTACAAAAAGGAAAAAGTAATGGATTTTAATTACATTAATATAAACTTTTGAAAAAAGGAAATTACTTATTCATTGGTCTATGACAGTAATGAATAATATTAGAATTGAATGTCAATTTAGTGACAAAAAAGAATAGTAAAAAAGAAGAAATTTTAATTTAAAAGGTGATAATTGAAATTCAGTAAAATATTTGTGTATGAACTAAAATTTGCACTTACCAAACAAAAATACATCTCATATTTTGCACTCTTTCTTCAGTTTATGTTTGTTTGAAACAAAAATTAAAACTCCAGTGATCCCTTGGAGTGATGAATTAATGCAAACTTGTTTCTTTTTCTACAATTCATACCCTATCATTGTTTATTTCTAATCTGTTTAAATGTAAGACTGTGGAGTATCTTAAGGATAGGAGGGTTGGAGATACAACCTGTGCCCAAAGTGAGCCAGAATGCTCCCTGAATCTTCATGAATTTACTTATGGAATGAATATATGTATCTGGACTGCACATGTCTGTAGTCAGCTGTGTAACTGGGAGTTAACTGAATTATCTTGCTTGTAGATTATAATGTGTATTAAAAGATGAATAATAAAAATATGTTAACTTAGTTTGCATACATATGATTAAAATCCAACCATAGCAAATGTTAGAACATATTCAACAATTTTTTGGAGAGGAGTATTTTATCACTTACATTATTTAGAATTGCTGGCACAGGGTGATAATAAAGAAGCAGACCTGTGTTTGGTCAGTTTTAATGTTTTTAAATGTTCACACCTATTTTTGCCTTCACCCAGATTCCTCCCTTTTCCCACCTTTGCCATGCCACTGGAAACACCAGATCTTTTTTTAAACATTCAGTCCCCACATTTAAAAAAGATGTTTAGTCAGTGATTTCCTTCTTTTAGTAAACTTTCAATTTTGTTCAACTCATGCTTGCAGATCATAATTTTTAATCTGAACACAAAAGGAGAAAAAAATAATTAACCTTTGATCAGGGTGTTGTCTGAAGATTAAAATGTGTCACACCAGAGGCCACTTGAAGGTGAACCAGTATTAATTTCAACATGTCATTTTAGAAGAAATATAAAGATCCCTTTTATAAAAAGAACTTAAACTAGGACAACATGGTATTTTTATGAGGGAAATCTGTATATGAGGATGAGAGAGAAAAAGGCTGGAACTCTCAGGTATCTTTTCTTTTCTGTAATGTTCTAACTTGTGAGATAATGAAACTATATATTTCTTTATCATTACTGAAAAGAAAACAGTATTTTCTCTCATATTGCTTTTTATTTTTTTTTATATATTTAGAACATTCAGCATTGTGTATGCTAGCGTGCCGCTGGCATAGACAGTAATGTTGCCTCCTTACCTGGCACTTGGGAACGTTCTAGGCACGAGCCAGTGTTGGACGGTGGCTCCATTCCTGAGCTCACGTGGACATGAAACCAGATGAAAAACAGGCCAATTTTGGGTGGGCCTCATTTATCACAACTTCAGAAACAGTAACATTCATCTGAGTTGCTGAGTTTCTGGCTAAGAAGGGCTTTAAATTTATGTGGTCTTAGGTGAATTCCTTAGAAATTCATCTTAAGGATTTAATTTCTAAGCTTTTCATGTTTTCTAATCTTGAGTGACTTTGCACCCTGTGTATGACGAAGAAGAAGGAAAAAAAAAATCATAGCAAAGGAGCAAGAGGTAAAGAGGAATGTTTGGATAGCCAAGATATTTGCCTGTGCTTATTGCTTCTCGAGGGGAAAAGCCCAGGGACTCAGAGTTAAGCTGTCCACTGTTATTTTATATATATACATATATATTTTAAATTCATTCCATTAGCTGACTTACAAAGGACTCATAAGGTGACAATTTTTATCACCAGAGATTTTTTTTCCCTCTTGGTGGAAATAAGCGTGGCATGTGTCTTCCTGAATCTTTTGACATTTTCTGACACAAATCCTTATTTTATTAGCTCTTAGGTTCTGAAATTGTCGGGAAAATGATGGTAGGGCTCTTGTTACTTCCCACCCACGTCTTATTTCTCTGAGTCCTGCACTCCTACCAGTGAAGCCACCCACCTCCTTCCAGACGCACACCTTCTCCCAGGTTAGCAGTCTCTTTCAGGATCCCCTCTCCTCTCTGCTCTCTAGGAGAGAGGAGACCAGGGAAGATAGCATGCAAAAGTGGAAGAAGATGAAAGAATTCAGGGACAGTGACTCTGATATACAAGGCAAGCAGGGGAACAGTCTCATGAAAGCAGTTTAAAGGTGCGTTTCAGACCCAAGGCAGTTTCTTAGGAAACAATTAAAGGTGAAGAAATGAAAAGGCCCAGCCCGTGAAATAGCAGCAAGAGAAGGATCTGTCAACAGCGCGAAGTTGTGCTGACAAAGCACTGTGTTCAATAAATTAGGTCAGAATGAAAAACACAATCAGGGAGGATGAGAACATTTGAAATGGTCATGAAATACAGCTTTGGGATGGACACTTAGGTTATGAATGCCGATTTGTCTCTTGACCAGATGAGAATCCAGGCTGGGATTCTGGATTATCATTACTAGTTGGAAAACATGTAGTCCCCAAATATTTGCAATGTTTTGATATTAAGGGGTTTTTTCTTAGGCAGTGAAACCAGGTTTAAAAGCCAATTTCATTCTGTGCCTTTTCATCAAAATGTCAGGTTCTTAAGAGAGGCCGGTCTAGACCACCTTACCTAAAGACAATACCTTCCTCATTTTTACTCTGTTTTAGTTTCCTCAAGCACTTGGCACTATTTGAAACTCTAATACTTCTGTTCATGTGTTTATTATCTGTCTCTCCTGCTAAAAAGAAGCTCCATGGGGCAAGTGCTTAATTTTGTTTCCTGTTGTATCCTCAGCACTCGGAAAAAGCCGCAGTGGAACCTCAGTACATATTTTTTGAATAAATAATAATGGTAGCTATCATGATGGAATGCTTCATATCAGCCAATCCCAAACAATCTCGCTTAATGTTTACTCTTATGAACTCTATTTTACAGATGCTAAAACTGAGGCACTGAGAGGTTAAATACCTGCCCAAAGTTACCCAGTAACTGGTGAAACAGAGATAGTAATCCCTGAGAAGGAGAGTTCGTTTTGGGTCAATATGGTCAAGACAGACTTTAAAGAAGAGATAGCACAAGCTGAGTTTTCAAACGGTTGAGTTTTGGAATGAAGTGGAGAGGGCCAGGGATTCTGTTAGTATGAGGAAGATCATGTCTAAGACAGCTATGAAAGTTTTCCATAAAGATTTGCAAAAATGTACCTTGTGAGATAAGGTCAGAGGGTGCATGAAGGCCAGTCTGAGGTTGAAATAAAATTGTTCAATTTTTTAAAGAAAATTAAAAAGTTACTTTATTACATCTTCTCTGAGTCAGATTGTTCTCCTAGTTAATGAACATGAATTAGTGAGGTTTTACTGTCTATTCCCAGTTTGGAAAAGACCACAAACATATTATTTGAAAGCTTTGCTTTTTAGAGATGGTTCCAGACAAAATTATATAATAGGCGATGATCATCTTGCTGATTGATGTTCTCTACTCCTCCGCTACTCCTGTCTCAGACCAGGTATCCACAGGAAGCAGATAGCATACCCAGAAGGGGCGATTAAAAAGAGGTTTTCCCCCATTAAAAATCATTTTACAATGGAAAAATTTAAACATGTACAATGGAGAGAGAAAATTATAAAGGAGACCCATTTATTAATTATCAACTCCTGACCAAACATGCTTCATTTCAATATCATTTTATCCCTAGATATTTCAGGAGGTATCTCTAAAAACCAAAGGCCACTTTAAAAAATAGTCACAGTATTATGATCACGCCCAAAGAAATAAGAAATTCTTCAGCGGGTTGTGACTACAGGGCCTATTAACAAAGGGTTAGGGGTTGAGGGAATTCAACAAGGGATGGTGAAGCACCCTAGGGTTAGCAGTGGGAAGCCGCTGAGACCGCTCTGTAGGCTTGCAGAGATTACGGAGCTCCGTGGAGACCTGTAGCTGTGGGAGAGGTCTGTCTGGCAGGAACTGTGGCTTCGGCAGAGAAACAGCCACTGCCTACTCAGCAGGGACAGATGGGGGTTATGCATGTCTCAGTTTTCCTCTGTCTGCCTTCTCATCCCTGGCAGGTCCTTTCTATTGACTAAACCCAAAAGGAAGCCAGGGGACAGGCTGGTGTGGTTTGTAGAAGTCAGGCTCCCAGGCACATAGTACACAGCAGGTTGGAGAAGGATATGGAGTGGATCTGGACAGCAATTCTTCCCACCCAGCAATACCCATCTCCTTCTCTGCCACACACCTTCTTCTAACGATGCCTTTGAGGCTTCCTTTGCAACGCTGTTCAACAGACCCAGAATCTATCACTTTGGGCCATACCCTCCACACACATAACTAAAGAGAATAATCTACTCTGTCAATATGGGTAAGCTAGCAGGGTTAGATATTTTGGTAAAGAATGTCCTTTCCCTTCTCATTTCAAAAGCATTACTATTTTCAGCTGATCTTGATGCTTTGAAACATTTTCAATGTTTCACCTCAATTTAAATATACCACCCTTAGCCACTGATAAATCAAGGCATAAGGAAGCTAGCTCCTCTCTCTTTTGAACTTGCTTTTCTTTGCCGTGTTCCAACTAGGTTTAAAATATTTAGATGAGAAAAAGTAGTTCTGGCTCATTTAAGACAAGCATCTAGTAAGAAGCAGTTTGGAGTTTGCTGTTGGAAACTGGCAGGGGTTATAAAATGCAGTCTAGTTAAATAAATCCTTTTACTATTAACTCCCTAGTAAGACAAGAGGGAGGAACCAGAAGAATGGTTAGTGTAGTAAAAGGAGAGAATAGGAATTACTTCCAGTTAATACTTGGTTGCCCAGGCAACCATTTCCTGATTGGCAGAAAGCCATCTGGAGTCTTGCTTGGATGGAAGGAGGAGACCTCAGGTCTCCCTCTCTGAATCTTTCTCTTCTGGCCTGGGAGAAAAGGGAGCAGGAAATATATAATAGGGCAAAGCAAGTGGGGACCTCCCCTGGATGGAGTGTTGGTGTAGGAAGAGCAGTGGGTGAGGGAAGATGGCTGCCTTTTCCCTGGTGCCTCCTTGTTGGGACTGAGGTGGGATGCCAGAAAGGCTCGGAGCTCCTCGAGGCTTTCCAGGCAGCAAAACCCATCCAGAGCTCCTGCTCTTCACAGCTTGGAAGGTCTCAGGGCCACCGAATATTTTAGCTCTGGGAAAAAAAACTGGAGATGGGGAACCACAGAATTTTTACACCATAGAGGAATCTTACAAATGATATAAGCAATAGATGTCCAACACTTTTTTTAGTTGAAGAAACAGACCAGGAGGCTTAAGGGATCCTTCAAGAACCACAGTTAGTGATGGTGTGTGAGTGATGAGAGGTGTGGCATTTCATCGATTCTAAGATACACATTTGAACATTCCCATGACCAGAGTTGTCCTGCAGTTGATAGGATAAGAAGGAACTGAGTTATAGTTTGCTTGATAACATTTTTCCTTTCATAATGGCATATAAAATAGTGGTGGTTGTTTGCTCAGTGATACCTTAGACCCATGGAAATATGGTAAATAGTGACAGAAGAGTGCCTCATTCAGAAGAGTGCACTCCCCTTAAATCTTGCTCATCATTATGATCGTCTTGTTTATTCACATCTTACAGAGATTAGTTATCTAAATTATTATTAAATTATTTAAATTATTACCACCTTACTACCCATCACCGGTCTATCCCATTCCCCCAACCCCTCCCCTCTGAGGCCCTCAGTTTATAAGGAGGGCACGTATTGCATGGTGCACTGGGTGTTACACGCAACTAATGAATCATCGAACTTTACATCAGAAACCGGGGATGTACTGTATGGTGACTAACATAATATAATAAAAAATCATTAAAAAAATAAAGATAAATAAACAGTTCTCACGTGAAAAAAAATTATTTAAATTATTAACAGATTTTTTTTTAAGATTATTTATTTATTTATTTGACAGAGATAGAGACAGCCAGCGAGAGAGGGAACACAAGCAGGGGGAGTGGGAGAGGAAGAAGCAGGCTCATAGCGGAGGAGCCTGATGTGGGGCTCGATCCCATAACGCCCGGATCACGCCCTGAGCCAAAGGCAGACGCTTAACCGCTGTGCCACCCAGGCGCCCCCTAACAGATTTTTTATTGGTAGAGAACATACATTCAAGTAAAGACTGTTTTCTTTCAGATATTAGCTGTTCACGTTTGGAGTAAGTCTGCTCTGCTTAAGCCGTACTACTACATACACACACACACACGCACACACACACACACAATGTTCACACCTGCGTGCGCGCACACACACACACAATGTTCCCACCTGCGTGTGCGCACACACACACACACACACATACACACATATTTCACAGTAACCTAATTCTCCCTTCAGCCCCCTTTGAGAGCTGCCCTAACTGTAGATGACTGAAACTGGGCATCAGGGCTTGGTGAGGATTGGGGTGATGGAAGGATCGACTTGGAGGAGTGTGCGTTGGGAGGGAAAGACTAGGACCATCTCCCTCAACTGCTCTAGGACTGGCCTGTCTCTCCATGTCTCACAGATAGTTTTCTCCTGTGCTTTTCTTATTTTTTCTAAGTCTTGATCTTTTCCCCCCTTTTCTTTCCTTTTTCTTCTGGTCTCAAAGGTCAAAGTACCAAATGGGTTGTGTTTATTTGATGAAGATGGGAACATTGTATGGTTTGTTATACCCCTACCTCAGGTTTGTGGCTCTTAAATTCTGTGTGGTGAGCTAAGTGCCACAGTCATATTTCTTACTTTCATTATTTTCATACAAAAATCTCAAGTTCATTATAAAAACTAAGAAAATCAGAAAAGAATAGAGAAGTAAAAACAATAACCTTAATTCCTTTATCCAGAGAGAACTACCATACTTGATTGTCTTTCCCCCATGTCTGAGACCTGCTTGTTTCTACTAAGAAAACACAGACCTGGCTTTGCTTTTTTGAGGTTGGATCTATTTGACTGATTCTTGAGAACATGGAGGGAAACAGGCAGGCTCAGCCAAGGTGGGGCAGCTGTAAGTTGTCTGGACCTTACTCACACCTCCTGTCTACCTGATTGGGAAGTGATCCCTCTATTCTGATGAGGGAGTCCCCACATGCCTCAGATCCTCCCCTAATTCATCCTGTAGCCAGAGGCTTCTCTTTTGCCAGAGAACTATTTCTCTCTCAGCAGCCTTTCCATAGCTCCCCAGAGGAGGGGAAAAAAAAAGGCTAGCCCATTAAGCTTGCCTCTCTCCAGATCTATTATTGATGTGAGGGCTCAGAATTTTGCAGCTCCCCAGTGTAATGTGTGAGGGCTGTGTGGGAGTGTGTATGTATATCTGTGAGTGTGTGAGTGTGTGTGTGTGTATGGTGGGGGGGGGTGACTGAACCTCCTTACACAGTGTCACTCTGCTCTACTCCAGAATCTTCTCTTTCTTTCCTCATGCACTATTTTTTGAGGTCTAGGCCTTTGGTTGTAAACTTTTCTGTGTTTGCCAGGTTCTGGTCAATTTTTATAGTCCCCCTGCCTTTTTTTGGGCTAGTTTTTGTTTCATTAAGTTTGAGTAGTGTGAGCCAGTTTATTCTGGTGTCCAAACCTGGAAGTTCCATGGGCAGGTTTCCATGCCTAGTTTAGTGTGAATATGGGAAGCTCATTAACCACCTTTCTCCTGTAAGGATGAACTCTGAGAATCTGAGAGCATATAATGTTGGCTGGGGTTTTGTCTAAGCAGGAAGTATATATATATGCTGCTTCCCCCTTTGCTATAGTATTAGATTAATATTTTCTTGAAAGAGATCGTGTATTAATAAGCCTTAAAATGCCATTTTCTAGTTTTCTCATGCTTAGCCAATGCTTTCATAAAATCTTTCTGATAAATATGTTCTTTTACATTCCATTAGAGTATTTGTTCTTAGCTTTGCTTTCCAACAGTGGAAGTAAAGTCAGTTTTCAGAATCATCTTTTATTTGCAAAGATAACAAATTAGCGCGCTCCAGCTTCTCAAGCATATTACAATATCAGTGTAATATCAGTCCTTCAGGGGGAGAATCTAGCATTTGGATTATGTTGTTTAAATTTTAGAATGCTCCAATTTAATAAAAAAGTCCAGTCTTCTTCATCTTTGATCAATTTGCCATTTAAATAACATTAACTCTCATGAAAAAAAAAGTGTGAAGATCAATGTCTCTATACACAGGTACAGTTGGGGGAAAAGGCATGTGGCAAAATGATTACAATCTGATTTACTAAATGAAGAGTTTGTTAGAGAGATACACATAGATGAATAATTATTAAAAAAAATTGTTAAGGTCCGTTTCATTCCCACCCTTTCCCCCTGCCCCAGCCCAGAGACTCAAGTGGTTTTCTACCCTCATGGATTCATCCTGGCATGTTTGACAACTGTATTAAAATCATGCCATAAGCTTTTATAAAATAGTCTAACAGTGTCATACATTTGAAGTTGGTGGTGAGTTTGTCTAAAAGCTTTGCCTGTGTTTCTTTTTCCCCCATATTCTATGTAACAATTAATTAGCTCATCTTTAAAAATAGATGCTGGTGGCTAAACTCAGCATACACTCAGACAGTGTTTCCTTTCCATTAATTTTCTCTGTTCACAGGTACTTTATCTTGCATCTTATTATCAAACAGTGACTAAATGACTTAACTTAGATAAGTAATTTTAGACGAGAGAACCTATATGTAGATTGGATCTGTTATTATTAGTTCATAAAAAATGACGTGAAGAATACCCAGGAGAGCCGAAAGCAAAGGCTTCACTTTCCTTCTCTGTGGCCTGCTCCTAAGCAGCTCGATGCTCACAGTCTATGGTCTATTCTTACCAAACCTAAATCTAAGAAAGCATGTGTCAGCAGTATTGCCATACGACCTTTAGATGTGAAGTATGCTTTATGGCATGCTTGGGGGACAAGAGGACTTGTTGGCAGAGTTTGGTATGCTGTCACTCTAGTTTTGGGTAGGACGCTTTAGGGAGGTTGCCACAAAGATAACAAAGAGATAGACAAAGAGAGCACCAACTAGCTGTTTTTGCTGCCACTGGAGCTAGGGGGTGGTGAAAAGACCAGAACAGTGTATTCAGCCATCTTTTGGGTATGGGTAGGATGTCATGTCTCCACTCAAATGTTTGGACAATCACTGGATTCCTGAGTCTGCCCTGATTCTACTGACAAGAGAGCGGACAGTGGGGTGCCGTATATCTGAGCTGGAAAGGACACCTGTGACTAGCCTTTCAGAGGTTATGTCCTATGTCCTCTCCAGTCTGGCAGGCTCTTAGCCTATACTGGCTTCAATGGCATCTTGAGATGGAGTAAAGGCATCTCTGAAAAACAACAGTTTTAGGGCTGTTAGACCTCACGAAGGCTGTGTTTATTTGTACAAACTCTTTAATTGCTCTCTTACATTTGTTTTCTATCTATTTTAATAAATGTCAATTATTTTTTACTTTCAGCCTCCAATCATCTATAATGGTGGTGTTTGTTTTAATTAGTCTCAGGTATAGAGAGTTAAGTTAAGCATTCTCCTTAGTTCATAGCACATTGTCATCATTTATTGGTGTAAAGCCTTCTTCTGGTCTTATTTTCTTTCTCTTTCATCTTCCCTGATCACTGCTCCAATTCCCTTCTTTCTCTTAGCATCACTCTGGCGTCTTTGATGTATGTCTTAGATATATGGCGTCTTAACTATGTGTGTATCCTTGTTAAGTCTGCCATGTTGTTCTGCATGTGAATGTGTTTTTAATTTTCATCCTGGTATTGTACTATACATCATACTCTGTTTTCTACTTCTGTCACTGATCTCTATCTATGTGGCTGTGTATATCATGAATGTTTAGTTAGGCTGAATTACTACCAGTCTCCTAAATTTCAGTGTCAGCAAAACACAGATTTTCTCATGCATGCTACATTGCCAAAGCCAGATCCTACCCTGTGTCATGACTGGCAGGCTTAAGGAGGGGAGGTTGATGGTGTGCCCCAGTATATAGAGGGTTCATAGCACCACGGCCGGGACTTGAACTTCACATTTGCTCTCCTTCACTACAACTCTGCCCCTGAATGAATCTGCCTATGCTTCTGCTCTGAGCTTTCTCTCTTCCTAAACCTTTTCTGTTTTAGCTGTCTAGTCCCAGGCGAGGGCTGTGGAGGGGACAGGCAGGTAGAGGGACCACTTGGGCAGGCTAATCAGTCACATTCCATTTCTGCCCTGAAGTTAGCCTATGACTGCCACAGGGTGGGGTGGTGCTGCTATTCATCTGCCCCAGCAGTAAGGGACAAGTCAAGTTCTTTAGAGTAAGAAGAATACAACTCACATGCACTGCGCCAGTCTATCTCTCCATTCATTGCAACCTCCTTCCTTCATACTGGCTGCCATTTTTCTTCCACACTTGGTTACTACTAATCTTTTTCTTCCCAGAGTTTCTTCATTGTCTTTATATTAGGTATGCAGATTCATATACTTTGTGTGTGTGTGTGTGTGTGTGTGTGTGTGTGTGTGTGTGTGGCTTCTCTAGGGTTGGGCTAGGGAGGAATCCAATAGCTCTTACATGTTGGAAGAAAAACCTTCAGTGTTTACGTATAGTAGTCATTACGTAGGAACAATTATTTCATGGGATTCCTGAATGTGTGTGCCAATACATGATTTTGTCAATGAACGGTGAAAGATCTTAATAAATGGTTATTTTTTTCTGAGAAATTCCTCTTATAACATGGCAACCCCATAAACATAAGTAAGCCCTGCTAGAATTAGCTGCAGGATATAACAACGGGTGGTTATTAAACATTAGTCAGTGGTCAAGAGTGACTCAGTTCCCAGTTTTCTACCTCCCTCCTCTCTTGTGCTGAGCCACAAATGCCGCCTTCTATTGTTCCCCATGGTATCAAGCTAAGAGATCCCTTGATTTTCTTCCAATTGTCCAGATCCCACATTAAATTAAAACGAGCATAAGAAAGACAGGATGGGGGCGCCTGGGTGGCTTAAGCATCTGCCTTCGGCTCAGGTCATGATCTCGGGGTGCTGGGATTGAGCCCCATGTAGGGCTCCCTGCTCAGTGGGGAGCCTACTTCTCCCTCTCCCTCTTCCTCTGCTGCTTCCCTTCGCTCGTGTTTGCTCACACTCTCTTTCTTCCTCTTTCCCAAATAAAATCTTAAAAAAAAAAAAAGGGACAGGACTAATATCATTGCTTTTCTCTACTTCCTGATGTGATATCAGCCCACATGTATGCATGTTTTATAAACGTTATACTTACTGAGTGGAATTTGAAGGACTCTCCGTGACAGAATTTATGAATAAAACTTTTGTAAACTAAACTTGCCATTTGGATCTAGATAACTTCTTTCTGCTTTTTCCTTTTACTTCCTACATGGGCCAATAGGGCTCAGCATACCAAATGCTTTAGTACACTTGTTAACTCAACATACCTTCCTCAAGTACAGTTGGTGTAGAAAGACATTCAGCTTATGGCTGGGGTACGCTCTTCTTTGATTTCCCTCATGTATTTGTTCAATGAATTAACTATTTTAGGAGATATTTTATTTCAAATGATTCATGATAGTTAATTTATGTAGGATGAATCAAAGAAAGAACCGTATCCTGTTTCAAGAAAGCATATTTTCCCAAACAACAAACCTGTGATTTTGAGAATAAAAACACCAGAAATGCCATGCTGGGTTAGATCAGACCAAACTGGATGTATCCTGTTCAGCACTACAGCTATGATAAGGATGCAAGTGGCTCTTTGTGGGTCAGTGAGGGGTGGGTGCACCCTGCTGGCAAAGTAAGTAGCTCTGATTTCTGCTCAATGACATGTTGGAACCATCGTCCTAGATTATAGCTAAGTCCTTCTTGGAACCTACTTATACTTTCAAGTCTGTACCAATTCTCAGAATAAAGTTTCATGTTTGCCACCTGCTGTGTAAAGTGGTACTCTTTTTTATTTATTCTAAAGCCACTTTCTTCAGGCTTCGAGGGGTGCCTCTAATTCTAATATTTCTGAATTTGGAGAATGATCAGAGTCTTATTTCTTTTGTAATCCTTTGAGGTATCTTTAAATGCCTATGTCTTCAAATGTTTAAATACCTATGTCTTTAAATCCTCATGTCTCCTGTAATATTTTAGGCATTCTTAAATCAATACCAACCATCATGTTTCTAGACTGTTTGAGTTTTAAAAATGTGATAGAACAAAGTAAAGAAATCGCTATTCATTTAAAATGTTTCTATCGTTTGGAAGTTTTATTCAAAACCCAAATAGAGAAAATATATAGTGTGAGGTTCTGAAATCACTTTAAAAGAAAAAAAGATTTAGTTCATGGGTTGGAAAACGGAAATGTCACAATGAATTGATACCTGAGAAATAGCCATTTGTCTGCAAGGTGAATGGTACATTCAATTCAACAAACATGCACTGAGCATTTTACTATGTGCCAGTCACTTTTCAAGTCACTGGGAACAAAGGTTATATCAAATGTGGTTTCTTTCAGGCCTTGCAGTGAGAGGGGACAGCCCATACAAAGCTGGGAACTTAAAACGTGGTGTTTCAAACCAGGAAATAATGTGGAATAGCTGGAACATAAGGTGCCAGGATGGAAGCAGCAAGAAGAAGCTAGAAGGGTTGCAGGTGGAGGCAGGAACTGGATCCCGAGAAAGAGAGGCGTGCAGTAGTATTTTTGAGTTCCAGGGAAGAGTACTCTTTGCAAACTAGAAATCTGGACTAGCTGAGTGATTGATTTCCCTGAAAGCTTTTCTCTAAATTCCAGGCTGCAAAGCATAATTTTCCTACAGAACCAGGGCCATGTTGTGGCACTGTTGATTCCTTTGATCCTCTTTTTGGGATCCTGCTGCCCCCCAGGAGGCATTCAGCAGAGGTGACTAGGAAGCCATCTAATCTTCACACTCATGCTCCCAGGTCCCCTGCACTTGGAGCTCTCCTCACCTGACCTCCCCCATATCACAGACTGACCTTGAATGCAAAGGCAGGTCTTGGGTTTTCCTTCATGTATACGTTGAACTTCACTAACAAATTGATTGTATTTTGCAGATTTTAAAAAAGTTATAGTATTTAAAGTTTGTTTATGTTCAGATAATTCAGATATTTGTCATATCTAGTTGAATTCAAATAACATTTATAAATAACTTTGTGCCAGAGGCTATACTAGGTGCTGGTGATACTAAATCAGTTAAGGGCTTCAGGAGTCCACTTGGGTAGGAGAAATGGACAAAAGTGGATTGAGAAGTTTGAGACTCCTCTTAGGTCATGTTCACCAGTTTCAGATTGCCTGATGGTCCTCTGTGACCCAGTTACCTTTGCTCTACATCATCCACAGTGACTGTTTCAAATTACCACTCTCTCCATTTCCCATCATTTAACAAGTGACTTCTATTACTTCACAGAAAAAATAGAAGATATCTTCCCAGAACCACCTCAGTGTCTACCATACCTTTAAATCCGCCTACCCCCAAACCCACCTTTGTTCTTCCTCCTATCGTGGTGGCAAAAGGTTTCCTCCTAGGAAAGTTCCAGTTATTGTCTGGATCTGACCTTTGCCCACATTCTCATCGTCTCTCTGCCATTAATTTTTTAAAAATGGATTTCTCCCTCCTTTCCTATGTTTCTGACTGCCAGGGACACCAGGATTGGATTTACACGAGCTTTGCATGGCACTTGGATTAACTGTGACTTCTTGCCTGCAGAGGTGCTTCTGATGGCTGTGAAATATGCCTTTCCCATGGACTATAAATAAAATGAGCCTCACACTTCATTAATGAATTCTTCCTTTTCAGTGTCCCAAGTGATCCAAATGCTAAAGATACAGTATTTCACAGCAGGTTGTGTGACCTTTTATGTAATATACCCTTTAAGTAAGTGGGTTATGGTCTTGTGACTAATGCAAATTGATGTTCACATTGAGAAAACGGGAGGTGTTAAACTCTTTAAGAAACCCAAGAGCTTTAAGGAGATTTTTGTGATTCATGCTAATAAGATTGACTAATTCGTTATTCTACAAATGGCATGCCTATAATTTAATTTTGATTGACAAATGGCTGCAAACTGTTAAGAAGTCAAGTATCATACAGCATTTGAACTCTAGTTCTATAAAGCTGTCTGAAAAATTATTTTATTCATGGTTTTCCTCTTTGGAAAATTTCTTCAGGGACCTTTTAATTGTTTTCTCCAAGTGTCATCAGCTGTGCTTCCAATTTAAAGAAATAATTTCTGTCTCATAATACCTACACTCATTTATAAAAAGAACTCAAAAATATCTTGCAAAGAAAAAGGCCACCTAAAAACATGTTAGGCCAACCTTCCCCTGGGATCAATTACTGAGTACTATGGAATCTGAATGTGGAGATAAACTGAAGTCAGATTAGATTATATGTGGGTCTCAATGGAATTTACAGTCTAGCTCAAGCATCTTTCAAAACAGAATGAAGTTGTTGTTGATCAGGTTGGTAGAATATTTCTTTTGTCGTAGGTACTCAGCCATGATCATTTCTTGATTTTAGGGTAAATTGTATCCAGTGTTCTTTTCTCACTTTGCTACCTTCACCCTCTCTGCCTTGTATTGTCACTTTTGCCCATTTTCATCACCACCACCACCACTGCCACCAGCATCACCGCCAATGTCATCAGTACCATTACTACTACCATCAGCACTCCCGCTACCATCACCACCACCACCATCACCATCACTTTCAGCACGACCATCATCGCCTTTGTCATAGTTTGAATTTCTGCACTCTTCCCAGTGCTTTACCTCCACTGGCTCTTACCCTTAGACTAGCCCTGCAAGGTGAGTATTGTGCTTATTTAACAAGTGAAGAAAGCGAGGCTCATAGAGGTTGATGAACCTGTTCAAGTTACTTGGTAACTGCTAAAACCTGCATGGGAAATTGGGCCTGAAGGACCTTAACTATCTACTTTGTTTCCCTCCTGTTGCTTCCATGGGTCCTGCCATCTTTCCTGTTTCTGTGGTTTGTACACTATATGTGTTCACTTTTTCCCCTAAGGTGATGGGAAGTGGAGAAGAGATAGCAGTTTCCTTATTTTTAATTTAAAAATAAAAGTGAAAATTCAACAATTAGCAAGTGAGAAGTAGTAAGAGTAATTTAAAAATGGCCTAGGAACATGTGATATTAAAACTTTTTAAAATCTGCTTTGTAACACAAATAAGAAATGATAAACCTTCAGAATATAAAATACAATTTACAGTTAATACTGCCAACAGAAGAAAAGAGTAGCATGTTAATTTTTAAAATGCGCCCCCACGGTGCACACTACCCCTTCTTCAGGTTTCTCATCCATAAACTAAGTGGAAGCAGCTTGTCCCCCTTAGGTGCTTCCGGGCTTCTTACCAC
Organism: Ailuropoda melanoleuca; assembly: GCF_002007445.2. Classification (NCBI taxonomy): domain Eukaryota; kingdom Metazoa; phylum Chordata; class Mammalia; order Carnivora; family Ursidae; genus Ailuropoda; species Ailuropoda melanoleuca. The sequence goes on along the minus strand of NC_048218.1, from coordinate 188,393,341 downwards.
ACTGAAGGGTTTTTTCTTTGAGATTTTCTGTAAATACACAAGCTCAACTTTTGATACATCTCCATTTGTATTTCTTAAAAACCCAATAGAGAGCTATAAACTTGGAGGCTCAAGGAATATGAGATTATGATGATGATGAAGGGCAGAAGTTGCAGTGAGACTGAACACCTTTCAGAAGATCACCCGATGTGTTTACTGAAGAAAATATGGATGACCACTTGGTTTCATGTGTTTTTTCATAAGCAACTGTAGTTGGGTTTTAGGTGTTTTTTTCTTTTATGATATGTGCAGATCCTTAGGAGGGATAACTTACTTCTGACCAGGGTGTTGCTTGTGGGGAATTTCTGGAGGTGCTTGGTCTATATGCTCAGAGATAACCAAACCCTGGAGTAATTGAGTTTATTAGAAAAGTGGAAAAGATACCATTTTCTCTAGGCAGGCCATGGCTGGAGACAGGTCTGGGATAGCATGGATTCCGAGGACTAAAATAGATCCCACAGGTCAGGCTGAGAGACCTTCAGAATACAGAGTCTGCAGTGCTGCCCTAGTGAGACCTGACCTCCCACAAAGTCCTTCTGCACCAGGGGACCAGGTGGCCACACATTTAGTCATGCCAGCGTATGTTATTCTCCATGGAAGGAAAAGTGCTTCATTTTTGTTAAAACCTGATGTTCATTGTAATGTATAGCACATACCAACTGGGAAAGAAAAAAACCCCACCTTGTTAAGAAAGGGTTTCATAATGCCAGGCTCCTTAGGCTCACTGTGAAGACAATCTTGTTTTTAAGGTAGGGTTTACCCATTTTGCACATGCGTGTGTAGTAATATCTGGAGGGCTTCTTCAATTGTGGACTTTATGAAGCCAACAAAGTGTTAAATGGAAGTGACTGAGTCCACCCTGTGTAATAAAAACCATATCTACTTAATTGGCCTTGAATAGAAGGAGGCCGCAGAGCAGGGCACAGGTAGTTGCAGAAAAGGCTGGGGAGTCAGAATGGTTTAGAATTCCGTGTTGTCACTTTCCCAGTGTGTGTTAGATGAGTTACACAATCTTTGGGGGTTTTTCATTTACCCCATCTGTGAAATGGGATAATAACACTTACTGTCTCTTATAGTTGTGATCGAAGGATGTAGTATAGGTGGAGTCCTTAGTTTAGCTTCTGGCATACCAGTGCTAGGCACAAAAGAGCCAGTGGGACTGTGATTTCAATTTCCAATTCTTTTTCATTAAAACCTGGGCTATTCTGCACTTTTGTCTTCTTTTCTGCTCTCATTCTGTTGACTCCCAGCCTCTGCTGGGCACTACTGTGTATCCGTGTGCTCCTGTTCCACTCTTGGAGGATACACCCTGGTTTCAGGGATCTGCCTATGTTTGTGGTTCCTGCTATTACAAAGCCTCCAATGTCAAATACCAAATCTTTATCAGTTGTTTTCCAGAAAGTGATTTGTTCTTTCTCATCTGAGCCCTTTGTTCTACGTCTATGTTCTTTTCCATTTCGCTGAGACAACGAGAAGTGGATTTTCAACTCCTTTGATTGAAGAGTTGTTTTCTAATTGGTAGGTTTGATTGGGCAGAAATAGAGGTACCTGAATTGACTCCTCTGGTACAGCCGTTCAAGAGCTATTCCTTGTAGATTACTTCATGCCTGGTATGGGGAAAGTCAGTGCTTCTCAAAGTTACTGTGCATACTAATCACTTGCGGAATCTTGTTAAAATGCAGATTCTGGTTCAGTGGGTCTGGATGAAGCCCAAGACTGCATCTTTAACAGGTTTCCAGGTGATGCTGGTCTAGGGACCATACTTTGAGTAGCAAGTGGTTGGGGACCTTAATGTGTTGAACATTTGAGTTCCAAGATGGTTAAGAGTAGACACATTGTATCTTAGAACAACAGAGTTTTCTGTGCTCCTCTATACTAGTTTTCATTTAACCATTTTTTAAAGCTATGTTTGGGGCACCAATAGTATGCAAAGTGCTGCCATTCTTTCTTGAGTAAATAATATAAAATATATGCTAAAGTCTTGACAAATAGTTGTGTAGGAGTTCAGCATTACAGATTAGAAACTCATAAATTGAATGTATGAATTAGTTCAGAAGGCCGTTTAAAAAGAGGTGTTTTGAGCCCAGCTTGAAAGATACAGCAAATGTGGATTGGATGATATTGGAAACACGCTAAGTCAGTGCACTTGTAAGGGTCAGAGGGCGGACTTAATCCCTAGGGACTGGGGGTGGGTTGGAGGGGACTTATCCAAAGCAGGGACTAAGAGAGAACTGCAGTGCATTTGTTCTTAAGACAGCAGTAGCCCACCAAGCTTGCATAGAGCATTATGAGAGAGTTTAACAATATGCATTGGGAAACAAGATCTCTTTAAAGTAAATCTAACCGTCCTCCCCTCTGTTAGTGGAGTCTGTCAGAAGACCCCCATCTACAACAGCAGGAAAGCAGCATCCTTACTCTCTACACTTTTGCCAGGATACCTCACCTTTCAGTTTTGCCTGGTAGGGAAGGTGGGCCTTCAGACCTTTGGGAAGCACTGATTAGCTCTTTCTGAGGACTTCCTTGGGCTGCCCAACTTTAACTCATTGGTCCCTTCATTTGTACATTTAATATTGTTGAATTGTGTGCCTATTATATTTTATTTTCATACTAAGGGTGTGCTGATTACATGTTTGCAATTAAATAGCACCAATAACAACAAAAAATGACATCTAACCTAGAGACAGATGATTTCCCTTTGCCTACCTTCATACATTGCAGGTAGACCCTGGTGTTAGGTGTTTAGTTTCTGTTCCCCTTTTATTTTTCGCCAGCAATTTCTCTTTTTAATCTGGAGACGCTTTCTTTGAGTTGGAGAGAAGCCAGGGGCCTTGTTTTAGGTCATGGAAGGTTCTTCCGAAGGATGCCGGGACTGCAGAGATGGGGTGGGGTAGAAAATTACTATACAGTGAGTATCCCTCAAATGATAATGGGATTTTTGAGTAACTGGAGGTGAACAGAGGGATGTTTTTGAAAGGGAGGAGATTAGTAGCCCTAGCTATGTCCTCCTGGAACTTGTCTTTGGTGAAATAGCTGGATGATTGAATTCAGTTCTAATCTCGCCAATTAAAAGCTAGGGATTTCGAGGAAACCATATGTCCTGATCATCATGTCCCTTCTGAATTCTCAGCTAAGAAAAAACACTCACACTTCCAAAAACTTGTTCTCCTTCCTCTGCCCGCTCTGGGTCTCTCAGTCTGTGGATGTTTGTCTCCTTGTTGTGCCTCCCTGAGCTGTGAGACATCTCCCTCCCCTCTCCCTCCTCCCATTCTTTAATCTTATGCTCACTGTTGCACTGGAAAGCTGCTGAGTCTTGAAAGCCAAATCTCTGGGAACTACATTGTCTTCCAGGGATTTCCCCGCAAGAAATTGTAGAGTACTCCAAGTGTCTCCAGCATTCTCTTCAGCGACAGACACCCTTGCACTGCTCACTGTCCTCTGAGACCTATTTATTACTCACAATTAAAAAAACAATGAAAGAGCAGATTAAACAATAGATCAATAACTTTTAAACTCCAGATATGACTTACTAAATAAACAGGAGTGTTTGTCTCCTGGACGTGCTCTTTTGATGCTGGCTAAGGGCCTTTCCTAGTACTCCCAGGGCCCTGGAGAGGTCCAAGGTGTTGTCTATCACCAGATTTCTCCTTTTTCCCATAGCTTACCCTGTATCAGACAGCATGAAATTGTTTCTCAAGGAGAATTTATATATAGATACTCCTCTTTTATTTTTTTATTTAAATTCCAGTTAGTTAAAATATAGTGTAATATTAGTTTTAGTAGAATTCAGAGATTCATCACTTACGTACAACACCTAGTGCTCATCACAAGTGTCCTTCTTAATACCCATCACCTACTTAACCCATCTCCCTGCTCCCCACCCTCCAGCCACCCTCGGTTTGTTCTCTAGAGTTAGGAGTCTGTTTTATGGTTTGCCTCTCTCTGCTTTTTTCCCCTCCATGTTCATCTCTTTCGTTTCTTAAATTCCACATATGAGTGACACAACCTTTGGAATAAAAAAAGATATTTGCAAGCGACTTATCTGATAAAAGGTTTGTATCCAGAGGCACCTGAGTGGCTCAGTCAACTGAGAGGCTGCCTTAGGCTTAAGTCATGATCCCGGGGTCCTGGGATTGAACCCCGCATTGGGCTCCCTGCTTAGCAGGGAGCCTGCTTCTCCCTCTCCCTCTGCTGCTCCCCCTGCTTGTGCTCTCTCGCTCCCTGTCAAATAAATAAATAAAATTATTTTTTTAAAAAAAGGTTAGTATCCAAAATCGATAAGGAACTTATCAAACTTAACTCCCCAAAACCAAATAATCCAGTAAAGAAATGGGCAGAAGACATGAATAGACATTTTTCCAAAGAAGACATATAGTTGGCTGACACATGAAAAGATGCTCAACATCACTCATCATCAGGGAAATATAAATCAAAACTACGATGAGATAGCCCCTCACACCTGTCAGAGTAGCTAAAATTAACAATACAGGAAACAACAAGTGTTGGCGAGGATGCAGAAAAGGAGAACCCTCTTACTCTGTTGGTGGGAATGCAAACTGGTGCAGCCACTCTGGAAAATAGATACTCCTCCTTTAAAAGTAATGTTGCCAGATATAAAATACAGGATACACAGTTAAATTTGAATTTCAGATAAATAATGAATAATCTTTTGGTCTAAGTGTGTTGCATGCAATGTGGGACAAAGCACAAAAATCAAAAATGATTTATCTATTTATGCTAAATCTGGCAACTCTGAGAGCATGGCTTATTCTATTTTCTTGACAAGTCAACGTCTATTGATACTTTCTGTATCGTTTTCTATATTATCACTCTACTCTTCTTCAAAGTGTTGAATGGCTCATATTTATTTTGAAAAATAAAATGAATTAAGTCTAATTTTGCTTTGAGAAATTAATAATGCCACTTGGCACAATTAGCTTCTCCTACTGCATTGAAAAACCAGGACAGGGGCGCCTGGCTGGCTCAGTCCTTAAGCGTCTGCCTTCAGCTCAGGGCATGCATGGTCCCTGGGGGTCCTGGGATCAAGCCCCACATCAGGCTCCTCCGCTGGGAGCCTGCTTTTTCCTCTCCCACTCCCCCTGCCTGTGTTCCCTCTCTCACTGGCTGTCTCTCTCTCTGTCAAATGAATAAATAAAATCTTAAAAAAAAAAAAAAGAAAAAGAAAAACCTGGACAGGTATTGTTGACCTATGGCAATGCGAAAACTGGATATCACAGAACTGGGTTGCTAAGCTTGGAAAAATGGCTTATCTGGATCTAACAACCAAACATAAATCTTTAACTGTTGAATTCAGCCTTTAATTACTTTATGTTTTTGCATAAGACATAAACTAGTGTCTTGAACCACATAATTATGACATGACTATACTGTTGCTTGCATGCCACATGAAGAGAATATGGATCATAACATGAGAAACTTTACTTGGAAGCTTACTTATGAATAGGACATGACTATATAAGTACTCAAAAGGGAAATATTTCTGATTATGGGTATCTTGAGGTCACTGTTTTTTCAAGAAATAATTACATCAGATTTAACAATAATTTCCGTCAAGCTATTTATAGTTGAGAAAATTAAATAAAATGTCATCTGTTTAATTATTATTTGTTACCCTTAATTAAAATGTTAATTGAGTACATTTGTATGTGCAACATATTTAATGTGTTGACTTTTTGACAAAGGCAATGACAATGATTTCTACCTTCTACATTCAAATGCTTAATCGTTCACTTAACAAGTATTTTGGAGAAAAGACAAATATATTTAAGCAACAGAGCAGCATAGATTGAAAGGTCATTTTTCTGCTAGAGCTGTAGATAGGAGATCTGTAGAAAATCAGCACTTTAATCGCTAGTAAGGAAATCTACCAGAAGTATGCATTTTGGTCTTTTATTTGCATATGAGAAAAAGGGACAAAAATTAATCAGCCATCAAATGTCCATCCAGAATGACATTTTTAAGTAAAGAAATTGATTATGTGGAGATGCATTTTAAACATTCTTGCTTCACTAACAGTCAGAAGAAGCTAAAGGATGATAAGGACCTTTATATTCTTTTATATTGATGTACACTTGACCTTTTCATTTGACAACATTTGAGACATTTGTTTAAAACAACATATAGACCTATGCTGCAAAATTGGTTTGAATTTCCTTTTAACAGTTGTGATTTTTCTTTTCTAGCAAACCTATGGTACTGACCTCTGTTCAGTAAATAAACATGCTTTGTGTTTTGCAAAGCAAAGGTTTCTTGTATATCAGCATAAAAACAAAATGGTTCCTTTTCAAAAATTTATGAAGTGTAATGCTTTCCAAAAACAGCATCAGTTAGGCAATAGCATCCACTGTGCACCTATCAGCAGCCCAAGCAATTGGGGAATAAAGAAACAGATGATGGAATAGACATAATTCTCTGTCCTAATAGAGCTTTGAACTTAAAGATTTCTTCCCCCTTGCCCCCACCCCTGAAAAACTTACTCTTTTGTTGTTTTTTTTTTCCCTTGATAAACTCTAAGACTTTAATGCCTAGTAGAATGAGATGAATTAGTGCTTTTTAGGAAGTAATAACCATAAAAATAACAAATACATAGTGTTTATTTACTACCCACACTTCTAAATATATTACTTATAATATCTCATTTAATCTTCAAAACAATTCTCTTTTTAAGTACTATCATTATTACCATTTTACATGAATAAACTGAGGTATAGTTTCTCAAGCCCATACAGCTAATAAGCAGTGGGGTTGGGAGTTGAGACCAGACATTCTGGACCCAGAGTCTTATCTTCCCACTATCCTTATGGATATTAAAGGGTTTAGTGCAAGAAATATCAGTGTTTTGAGCAAACCAATATTTAAACTTATTGCAGCAAAAGTAGGAGAAAGTACTTGTGTGGACACTTCAGTTCGAAACTCAATGGTTTTATAGTCTTCGTCATTGATCATTAAAACATTAAAGTAGGATTAAGAGCAAACACAATCACAGGCTTTTAAGGTATGTTTTCTAAGAGATCATAATTTTTTCATACGTAATGAACCTTTTGCTATTAATGAGGATACAATCAGTAATTTTGTTAAATTACTTGGCATTTGTTAAAATTTCACTGCTGCCACTTACTAGGCAAATGATCATGGACAAATGATTTAACCTCTATAAGTTTTAATATCTTCTTCTGCAAAATGCAGATACTAATTCCTTCCTCACAGGTCATTGTGAAAATTAAGGACAAGGCACACAGCACATCATTGGGCTCATATAGAGACCCACTAAACCTGAGCTAGAGCTGTTACAGATTAAATAAGCAAGTCATTATGTTGAGAAGTATTGAATTGGACATTGCTTAGTACCTATTAGGATAGCTCTGAAGAGATTTAGGAAGAATATATGTAGATATGCTGTTTAACTGGCCTAAGAGAATAGGCTATCACAAATTCAATGGTTTGCCTGTTACTAACAGTGAATATTTATTAAAAATTAAAATGAAATTTTTCCATCTGTTTAGGGACTATCCCTGAAGAGCTGGTTCATTTTGCTGTTTTCCTTCCCTTGCAACCACTTTATCTGTTAGAATTATGGGAAGGAGACACAAAGCGGGAGATGCAAAATGGAGCAAACAGAGGATGGCTTCAAGAAGCCATGCTTGACTGCAAAGGCAAGCTTCAAAGGGGAGAGGGGGAATGATTTGGACTATGCTTTCCACTTTACCCTGTCCAGGGCTTCCCAGTGTGGCAGGGTGGTTATTGGGTGCATCTGCCCTTGAGGAGTGGTGGGAAGAATGCTTAGGCATCGCTGTACTATAAATGGTGGCTTTCAAACTTAAAAAAAATCTGCGATGCACTAAGCAATACATTTTACGTTTCTATCTAGACTACTAGTATGTAAGGATCACAAGTGCAGGGATCTTTATCCTTTGTAGTCAGTGATGCGTTTAAGTGTCTAGAAAAGTACTTGGTGCATGGTAGGTGTTCAATGAATTGTGGCTCACTGTCTATCAATCATCTATTTATCATCTATCTTCCCAGGAAAAAAAATTATGGAACATTCTTTCTCTTACTATTTGCTTGTAACATATTCTGAAATTTTCTATTCTATTCCATAAGAAGAAGAAAATGCAGTCAAGACCTACTAAATTAATTTCAGTACATTCATTGGGGAGAGAACCTTAATATGTCATTCTTTCCAGTTCTCTGGGTTATGATCTGTAATTGGAAAAGCACTCTGTATCCCTGGGAGCAATCGGTTTTGTGTGTAAATTGACTTGTGTCATTGAGACTTACCTTTCTTGGGATCACAGTGCTTCATTTAGCTTGGGTATTTCACCTGTCTACGCACTAGTGCAGATACTCACCTTACTCATGCTGCAGGATGGTGGCATAAGTCAAGTAGTATTGAAGGTTGTTGCCCAACTTCTGGTAGATTCTGAAAGTATTTGCTGTACTCTAGTGGGTTTTGTTTTTTTGAAGTCCCCATGTGATTATTAATTGTTGGGTAAGTGCTATAGCCTAGCCAGGGCCAATGAATGACAAGAATGGTTTGGATGCAGTTCTCCATTAAGGCAGAGGATTGGAAAGAGTGACCAATTAAGATTCTCTCCACAGAACATACTTTTAGTCCGTGCAGTTGCTGAAATTAAAACTAATTGTTGGGAGGATTTTGAGACTTTTAAAGTCTTTATTTTTGTTTCTGATTTCTTTTTGAGTTATCTGTACTTAAATTTTATACCTCACTGTAGTTATGAAGAAGAAAGGAGATGAAGTAGAAAAATTGATTCAATTAAGTTTTGCTAGGAGTGAGACTTGCAAAAATCTTTCATTTCCTGAGAAAATATGTGGGAGTAAAAAAATACTATATTCAAATATATTCATTGTGACGGGGCACTGGAGATCTTATTTCTGTTAGTTTTCTTCACCCCTAAAAAAGCAATGCAGCTAGATCGATTTAACTAGACAAGCAATATTCTGGCTTAAGGTGTAAGTAAAATTTGAGTAAACTATCTAGAAGAGCTGATTGGATATTAATTCAAGTGTCTACTCTAGGTCTGAGTGCCATAGCCTTCCTAACATAACTACAATGTCTTGGGCAAAAACCTGGATCTGGAAAATCCCCCAGTTGCCTGGGTAGGATGTATACTGGGGAGGGGTCAGGGTTGCAGAATGAGACTGACTGGCTGAGGATGGCCTTTAGAGGGGTTGGTGAAATCACAGATGGTAACAGCCTAATACAGCCATTGGCATCTAGTAGATGTAACAAGGTCTAATGAGCATTGTTGATGGTTGTGGAAGCTTGGTGGTAGCCAACTCCAAAGTAGATGATATTTGTAATTCCAAAGAATAGACAAATTAATATTGGACTAACAATTCCATCAGCATGTAGACAGTCACAAATTTTAAATCAGAAGTGGTAAGAATAATTCAGGACCCTGATCATAGAGGATCATGTCTTCTGAGACCAATTATAAGAGTATAGGAACAAGGTAGAACTTAAATTATCAACACTGAGTGGTGAGTGGAGACTTCCCCCCCCCCCAATTCAAGGCACATATCTGGTTTTCAAAGACTGTGTCACAAGGATGTGGTTTAATAACAAATAGCAGGAGTGACAAGACACTGACTATGAGAACACTAAGTTAGTGTCTCTCCTTGCCAAACCAAGATCAGTCCTTGAGAGATGAGGTTGGAGGTGAGTCTAAAGCTGGGTATAGTTCAAGAGTCCTAGTTGTTCAGAAAAGGAAGATGGAAAGATGAAAACCAGGCAGGGCCTGGCATTTCATTCAAGGACACTTAATACACCATCACCAGAATAAAGGGCACTTGATGTCTGAATAAATCAGAAACATAGAGGCTTATAGTAACATGGGATATGAAATATCTTTTAAACAGTTGCATTGATCAAGACCCTTGATATGGGACAAATTGAACAAATAGAGCAGTGATTCTCCACTAAGGGTGATTTGCTCACCAGAGACGGTTGGCAGTGTATGGAGATGTTTTTTGATTGTCACAACTTGGGGAAGGAATTTGCTTTTGGCATCTAGTGATGCTGCTAAACATCCCACAATGCACCGAACAGCCCTTCACAATAAAGAACTACCCAGTCCAAAATGTCAGTAGTGCTGAGACAGAGAGAACCTGAAATAGAGTAAGATGACTACTATGAAGTCTTAGTTAAATACTGAATTTTTATGAGCACTACAATATATTTATAGGAGCACATAGATGGGTTCTAACTTGGTTGTTGGCCAACCATGACTCCACCAGAGAGTAAGTCGAATTAGGAGTATATTGCCTTGAGATACAGGGCCACCCAAGTGCAGGCAGAGTGGGACTAGCCTAGCATTTGAACATTTATTTATGGATCTGTGAGGGAACCTGTGCTTCTGGTGTGAGTGTGAGCTGTCTCCAGTTGCGGCCTGGATCGTATTTACTAGAGGTCACTTGACCTTTCTGCCCACTTTGACTTTTGCCCTCTTTGTAACTTTTGACTGAAGTGAAGGACTTGTGCCTTTCTTTTTTTCCCACAAACCTCTGCCCAGTGCTCCAATCTTCATCTACTCTGAAATGGGCTTTCCATGAGTTGCAGACAAGGGGAAATACTAATGGATGGTGCTGACGAGGGGTTGATAGTTCTCTCCAGTATGGTAGGTTTAAAACAGCAACTGATTCCATAGCTGAAACTTAAATTCATTGTCTGGGGTGAGTGACTGTTTCTTGAAGAATATATGCCAGGGTGATTTCTCCACCAGTAAGTTATTTAGACCTGACTTTGAGGCAGTTTGCTCACTGCTACTGCCTTGCTGATATTTGTAGTTTTCATGGCTCCATTGTTCAAGATGGTACCACACTCATGGGACTCTTGTAAATTACAGTGATCTGTAAAGTTTGCCTCATGCCCTGATGTCCTCACATTACATTTTGTAATCTTTCTCCTGTGAAAGAAAAAAAATGAGCCTCTTAATAGGTTTGTGAGACATTCAGGGTACTGACAAACTTAGCATTCAAACTGTAGTGTGTTGTTTCATGGGAAATGTTTCTGGATAACTCACAATCAAGAAATTATGAGAACACATTACTTTCTCACTGTCTACCAAGTCAGGGCTGATGGGCTGGAAATCAGAATGGCAAAGTATTTTGAGTTTGTGGTCTTAGGGTCAGACACACCTAACATGGAGTCCCAGCTCTGCCATTAAAGATCTGTAAGACCCTGGGCATGTGCTTAACATCTCTTGGCCTCAGTTTTCTTATCTGTGAAATGGGGGGGGGCGTTGTTGGTGTGAGGATTAAATAGTATATGTGGCTCATTGACACAGTGCCTATGTCAGTAAGGACCAAATAAATGTTAATTGTTTTTGTCATCATCACTGTTACTGTTAATTGTGTTGAGCCATCCACACTGTCCATTCTGATTTTCCTAATGTTAAAGACAGTGAGTGTGAGCTGATTTGCATTCCAGGTAGTTGGGGCTGATGCCCTTCTGTGCTTTCCCTACTAAAGATGTTTTGCCTTTTTCCTTTAGGTTTTCCCTTCAGATCGCTTTGGCATGTGTGGATGTGTGTGATACAAATAAAATTTTAAAATGTATAGTGAAGTAGTTCAGATTCCAAGAGACAATTGCTTTATTGACCTAAATATTAGTTATCATGAAATGGAAGTGTTGTGACTCCATTCACAGTTGTGCTAAAACATGAAGTCATTCAAGTGCTGGCCCGGAGGGTCAGCAGATGATTGGGAATCTAAAGCATGTTTATAAAAATGAAAAGCCATGAAGAAAATCTGCCTGTCTGGGCTTCACAGTGTACGGCTGGAGCAGAGGTTCTCAACCCTGATTGCATGCACATCAGGATCCCTGGGAGGGCTTGTGAAAACTCAGGTTTCTTTCTTTCTTTTTTTTTTTTTTAAGATTTTGTTTATTTATTGGATAGAGAGAGAGGCAGTGAGAGAGGGAACACAAGCAGGGGGAGTGGGAGAGGGAGAAGCAGGCTTCCCACTGAGCAGGGAGCCTGATGCGGGCTCGATCCCAGGGCCCTGGGATCATGACCTGAGCCAAAGGGAGACACTTGATGACTGAGCCATCCACACACCCCAAAACTCAGGTTTCTGGGCTCCTTGCAGGGAATATAAAGGTTCTGCAGGTTGCTAATAGATATGACTCTAACAGGTGCTCTGAGCAGGAAATACTCAAGCCTCTGGGTATATGGTCCTCCATCTATATGTATATATAAAAGGGAAAAATATTTCAGAAGGAGAATGGGTGGGAGTCAGGGTGAAGATTAGGTTGCATGCCTCATTTGTTTGGAAAAGGCTAACTGGAGAAGGGCTTTGCAGCTCTGTACCGAAGGTATCATAGAGGTTCAGATTAAGGGTTGTGAAACCTCGGCTGTACTACCTGTTTTGGGCACACTTTGTGGATAGGAGACTGGAGATGCTGCTTATACTTCTGATTGGGATTGGGCCACCAGTTTGGAGAAGGGAGAGAGAGAAGGAAGGAAGAGATACAGAGATAATCTGATTTGTGCCAAGTAGGTTGCTGTAATCTCGGCAAGTATTTAAAAATTATGATCTAATTTTTAAAAAAGGAATGAATTTGAACAATTAGTGCAAACTCTAACCTGCAACTTTCCTGTGGGTTTACAATGTGGCAAAAATATTTTCATTTCATTAATAAAGAATTGTAAATGGGGAATCTTGCCCCAAGGCAGAAGTCAGTTATTTAAATTTTTACTCAGAAAATTAATTGCATTTTGAATCAAAAAAGAAGCTCACCTGGTATTCGGGACCCACAGTTATGTTTCTATTTTTTTTTTTAGTAGCAAAGAAAATTAAATTTTTAAAAGGTACCAAGATGAACCCAAGATGGTAAAAAAATGGGGAAATTTTAAATTTCAGATTTTAAGTAGAAAAACAACTGATTGACACAGCTAAATAAGTTTCCACCTATATAAGTTCAACAAAAACAGAGGGAGAAAATTTAATAGGTTAAGAATTCAAGTTGGTATAGCCACTTTGGAAAACAGTGTGAGGTCCCTTAAAAAGTTAAAAATTGAGCTACCCTATGATCCAGCAATTGCACGACTGGGTATTTACCCCAAAGATACAGACGTAGTGAAGAGAAGGGCCATATGCACCCCAATGTTCACAGCAGCATTGTCCACAATAGCTAAATCGTGGAAGGAACTGAGATGCCCTTCAACAGATGACTGGATTAAGAAGATGTGGTCCATATATACAATGGAATATTACTCAGCCATCAAAAAGAATGATTTCACAACTTTTGCAGCAACATGGACGGGACTGGAGGAGATAATGCTAAGCGAAATAAGTCAAGCAGAGAAAGACAATTATCATATGGTTTGACTCATTTATGGAACATAAGAAGTAGGAAGATCGGTAGGAGAAGAAAGGGAAGAAGGAAGGGAGGGTAAACAGAAGGGGGAATGAACCATGAGAGACTATGGACTCTGGGAAACAACCTGAGGGCTTTAGAGGGGAGGAGGTGGGGGATCGGGATAGGCCGGTGATGGGTATTAAGTAGGGCATGTATTGCATGGTGCACTGGATGTTATATGCAAGTAATGAATCATGGAACTTTACATCAAAATCTAGGGATGTACTATATGATGACTAACATAATAAAAAATTATTATAAAAAAAAAGAATGGACACTCTTCATTTTGTTTGACCTACTTGATAAAATATGTTAACATCTAGGAGAAGCCAGCTGCTATCACTAAATATAAGTAGCTGTTGATTGGGTTCTACTAGATGCCAGTCATGTGTTATATCCTGAGGTTATAGAATTGAATATGACAGCCTCTGCCTCTAATGGCCTGGAATGTAGGGAGGAGGGGAGAACATGAGTAGATAATGCCTATATAATGTGGGAATGGGCTGTAGAGATGTCTGCATGTTATTATGCATGTATAGCTATAATTCAGAGAGTGCCTGATCTGTGGATTGTAATAGAACCCAAGCTCTCCTGCCTGGGGCACAGCAAAGCCAGTCATAGAGACACTGAGTGTGCAGCAAGGGAAGGGTGCAAATGTGGGGCGCCTGGGTGACTTAGTCGGTTAAGCATCTGCCTTTGGCTCAGGTCATGGTCCCAGGGTCATGGGATCGAGCCCCATATTGGGCTCCCTGCTCAGCGAGCAGTCTGCTGCTCCCTCTGCCCATCACCCCACTCTTGTGCTCTCTCACACTCTCTTTCTCTCTCTGAACTAAATAAATAAAATCTTAAAAAAAAAGGTGCAAATATGAGAAGCAGCCACATGAGGAGATGGGAAGGCAAGCCTTAAATCCACCTTCCTGAAAGGGGGGGATGACAAGGTTTTTATAGTCATAGGAGTGAGATTATCTATTGATTGATGAAAACGGTGAGGAAATTATGACTATTCATGAAGAAAGATGGAGTATGTGCATTGAGCAAACATGTATGTAACATACATCCCATATTCACTCTGGGGGGAGGCTTTACATTAAAATAAGGCAAAATTTGGCTCCTGACATTAGTCAGGAGGTCACCTGAGGACAAGGAGAGCGGCTATGCACATGCTCTGAGAGCTGGCATGAGCGGGATGGGGTCTTGGGCTCATTATCTCCGATAAGGAGTGCAGGGCCTTGCTTGTTCATAGACTGAAATCGTGTCAGTGACCTTCAGTCCAGGCTTCTGCAGAGACAACTAGTTGATTTGTTAGTGGCCTCTGAAAGTAAACAATAGCTGATTAGGGAGAAATAGATCTCTGAAAAACAAGCTTTAAATTTCTTTGTAGTTTTGGGGCACCTGGGTGGCTCAGTTGGTTAAGTAGCTGCCTTCGGCTCAGGTCATGATCCCAGGGTCCTGGGATCCAGCCCCACATCGGGCACCTTGATCAGTGAGGAGCCTGCTTTTCCCTCGCCCCTTCTCCTCCTCCTGCTTGTGCTCTCTCTGTCTCAAATAAATAAATAAAATCTTTAAAAAAATTTCCTATAGTTTCAACTTCATTAACCCTATGGGGCAAAGTTTCAGGATTGTGCTGAAGACGATATATATGGGGTGTGTGTGTGTGTGTGTGTAAACTCCAACTTCCCCAAAGGTCTTACTTTTATCCCCATTCTACACATGAGGGAATCAAGGCTGAGAGAGATTAAGTTGTCCAAAAACTTAATAGTCTTACCAGAACTGAGATTGGAACTTGGAGTTCAGAATGACTTTGAAACCTCTTTGCGTTGTAATGCTGTGATTTTTACCCTCTTATTTAATTCTGTATACCTTCTGTCAAGCTAATATGCAATTGTTCATTTTTCCAAGTAGATCTGGAAACATCCTTAGATTACAAATATTTTAGCAGTTGCTTACATGTGATGGGGGATTTTCTCAGGAGTGAAATATTTAAGAGGAGAGCTAGAACTCATAGCATTTTCAACTTGAACTTCACTGCATAGTGCACATTTCTCTAGAAGAGGATATGGGACCATCCATTACATTCTCAAATGCAGACCCATCCTCCACGTTAAATGAGCAATAAATTTGCTCTTCTAGAAACATTCATTGCCTGTACACATACATGTTTATAGAAATAGTGAGTTGAGACTCAGAAGTACACAGCAGAGGTTGACATATTTTTCCACAGTCCTGGGTAAGTTTTGAAGCTGATCTCAGGTACTAGGATTTGAAAGATTTGAATAAAAAATATATCCCTTTAGTGGAATGAGAGAAGTCTCTGATCTGCCACAACCTACTAAATTTATGTTTTAAATATCTTCACATTTTATGTTATAAAGGTTCTACTGGGCTGCACTTTATAACACATAGTTGAATGCTACTATTATGGATGCTAGCTTCCTTCCTGGAGGTAGAATGAATACAACATAATCCATTCTGCCATAACATGAGCTATTAGAAGTGATGCTTCTGGCTATTAGGGGTAAATCATATCTGTGGAATGAATTAAGAGTTGAGCTGTTTGCAGTATATTGGATTTGCCCATTTCACAACTGCATTCATTAAATCCAAATTTGATGAAAGCTGTTCATATTAAATTTGATAACCCCAATTCTAGCAAGTTACACAAATTACAAAGCTCCTTTGAAAATTCTGTGACATTTGTGTTATTTTTGTCCCTTAATAACTAAGTCATTTTAAAATTAGGTACCCGTGCTTAACCACGTATTGGTGGAAACACTTCATAATTTATGACTCTTATTGAATTAGTTCAGAATTCAGTGCTCTTGTCTGATTCTGTCTTTATGCTTTGACATTGAAGAATCTAAGATTAGTGAATAATTTGTTTTTCAGTGGAATTCACTGAACTTTTGAGGGATTCCTATGATGTGCACAGCACTGTGCGTGGTGTAGTTAGTTTGAAGAGGAAAAAGAACTAATCCTCACTGTCTAGAAATTACTGTCTACTGATATAATGACAAGGAAGAGATTTGTACTGGGTATCTCCTCTGTTATTTATCAGAGAGGGGCAACCCCCTGGGAGCTTGTCATGTGTGGAAAATGGCCTATTTTGTCATATTTAAATTCTTCTAGGGAGTAAGAACTATAATTCTAGATGAACAGAGTTCTCTGCTCTCAACGACTTCTAACAGTCTTGTCCCTGGTTCTTGTTTTAAAAAATAAATTACCTATTAAACTTTTTATCTCTCAACTCTGACTCTCGAGGTGAAGACTTCTCATCTATTTTTGTGATCCAGTCTTGTCCTGAACTGCAGAACACATTTGCTTCTGGAGGGAAGGCTAGGGGAAAACTTCACTGAAATTAGTAAAAAAGTTTTTACTATTAATAGTTCAAAATTTGGTCTTATTTATTTTCAAACATATGTGACAGCTTAAACAATACCTAAAAAGAATTGCTTGGAATGTTTTCAGTTGGAGATTCCTATGGATCTGCTTTCACGAATAACTAAAAAAATTGATTTATAATTAGCTTACATAATGTTTACATTTATTTATATGAAAATGGACATGTTAGATTCCTCAAAATAATTTTTCTTCTTTGGAATGGGTTAAATTCTGTTTTCTAAAAGCGTTTCCATCCTATTAATTTTACTGAGTAAACTTCTCTGTTAGAAATGGGTGATAAAAGCATAAACCCGAACTCAACCAACCCAACATCTTCTCTTACCTGATTCAATGATTTTCTTTAATATAACATGTAGTACCATTGGTAAGTTAAATATAAAAATCCCTTTACCTATTAAATTTTTATCATGTTAACTTTCTCTGTTGGTCATCCATTTAATGTTTTTAAAAAAATTATTTCTGAAGTTTGCAGAAGATCTTATAAGATCTTTGTGAAAGTTCAGACCCATGTTTAATGGACCCAGAGGAAAGCTAGCTGAAATTTGGGTAGACTCTTCACTTAGCTGAACATTTTATGCTCTTAGAAGATATATCTCTTGCCTACATTTTACAGTTAAGAGCTTAAAGTTTTTTTCATATGTAGGAAAATTCTTATCAGTTAACAGTCCAGGAAATGTCATGAGCATTTCTTTGACAGTTAAAATGTTTCAAAATGTTATGGTAACAAGTAAATAATATTCATTTTATTTTTTATTTTTTCCCATTTAAAATTGTTTTGGCTTTCCTATAATTCAGATTCTATTTTTGCTGCATTTGCTTTTGATAGCAAAATGTTTTAGTTCATTCTTGAAATAATTCCACTTGATTCTCATACCTCTTTCATTGAATCATATTAAGTTTAATGGCTAAATCAGGTTCATTGGAATTTATGTAATGGTAGTTTGTCAAGTTGGGGTGGTATTTCATGGAGGTGAGATCTGTAGCAAGTTATGACTATGTTTTAAATTGAGCTTCCAAGTGTTGAATAACTTAATTGCAACATTTAGATATTTTTTCATCCATTTTTTTTCTCAGTACTTTGTCATTTTTTCTTAAGGAATGAAACTGAGTACAAATGTACTTAACAATGAGTTCTTGATTTCCTAATGAATGAGATCATTAATAAAATGTAATTACAATAGCAACTGATGTCCAATCAGTACTTTTATGTACCTGGCTCTGTATTAAATACTTCACTTATATTATTTCATTTACTCTTCATAGTTAAACCTGCTTTTTGGATGGGGAGGCTAAGGGTTAATCCTGTGAAAATGAATGGAGATAATATCCAAGTCACATAGATAATACAAGGTGGAAGTAGGATACAAACCCAGAATTTGCCTGATGCCAAAGTCCATGTGCTTAATGATCATATGTACCTCAATAAAACCACTTGCCTTGGAAATAATTCCTCTTAGCTGGAACTTTTAGGGAGTGCTATGTCCTAATAAATCACTGCAAAATGATCTCAATATAAACTGCAAAATGGCTTCACTTCTTTGCAGAATTAGAAGGTAGTGATTACTTTTTGACTATGTTATTCACTTTGGAATCACACTGAAGACCATAAAGAAAAAACAGAATAAAAACAAAATGTCCGTTTATTTGATTTTTTTTAAGTTAGCAGAGATTTATGGAGTTAATTATATTTTTAAAGTATGCCAGCATTACTCTTAACAAGAGTCCTCCTTAGGGGATGTGGGTCTGGGGACAAATCATGATATGTGTCTTGCTTTCTTCAATAAACATTTAAGACTCATCTTGTCAATCCATTTACTGCAGTCACAGAAGAGTTTCCCAGATGATCCACATTATCCTTCCATCCTCTGGGCCTTTATACCAGCTCTTTCCTGCACTTAGAAACCTCTTCCACTGGTACTTGCAAAGCCAGGCTCTTTCTTGTCCTTGAAATCTCAGTTTAAATGCCATCCCCCTCAGAAAGCCCCTTTCTGACCCCCAACTAAAGTACCAATTCCTCCATATTACCTATCCCACATTCTCTTCATTTCCTGTGTTATACTTTCTTTAGCTGTTGTCAGTTTGTTGTCCGTATATTCCCAATTGGATTCTAAGCTTCTTGAATCATGTCTGTCTTATCATTGTGCCTCTAGCATTGAGCAGAATGGCATGTAATAGGTACTCAGTAAATATTTGAGGAATGAATGAATGAAAGAACAAATGAATAGAGCTTTGAGAAGGAAAAGAAATAGTTAAAAGGAACAAAAATGCAGTAAAATAGCGTTTTAATTTATAGAGTGAGCAGAGTGAATAGTACCAAAAGGTGGGGTGGGAGGCGTTTTCTCCTTAGCATGTGAAGTGCAGAATTGCCTTTCCCCTTTGAAACCAAAGAAGGAGTTACAACTTCATTCTCTGAGAAATAGCTGTGGCCCTGGTCACTTCTTTTAGCAAGGCAAGACCTTGATGCAAATTCCAGGCTTCAGATTTGCTGTATTCCAGAGAAGGCTGTTTGTATCTTGCCGTAGATAATGAAGACTGTCTGCAGTGCATAATAGATTCTAGTTTGCCCCTATTTTTTTTTTTTCAAGACTGCAGAATTCAAAATAAATGGCATGTTTTAAAGTGCCATTCTTTATTTTGAAAATGTCATTATTACAGTTAAAAATTTAATTCACGTTGTTCACTCTTTTGCATTTAAGTGTTCAGAGCTGCCTAGGTTTAGGAAGGAAAACATAATTAAATATAAGTAACAGATGCCAGGAAACAAAGGATAAAAGGAAGAAATGTTAAATTATGACAGTTATATGGCAAGAAATAGGCAACACATCTCCTTTTACCATAAAGTAAGTCACTGTGGAGGGGACCAATCCATTCCATCTTTAAATTCTGGATTGAAAAAACACAGAAATGAGAATTATGGTAAATTGATTGGCTAAAAACACATAAGTCATATTATTATTTTAAGAAAATGGTGTAAGAATAAAGCTAGGAATTTGAGGTGGTGATATATGTTAAACTAGAGTCCTTATAGGCTAGTAAGAAGTGAGAAAGTGACATAAAGAAGGAAGCCCCATTAGCTGAAGGTCCCTGGCCCTTACATGTGAATCTGCTTAAAATGGGAGCCAACTTTTCAAGGTAGAAAAAAATTGATTGGGGCTTTATCTTAAATATAAAATCAAAAATTATGAAACTAATTTCCTCTGAAACCTAGATGTTGTCTGTGGTTGTCTGCACTTGGTTTAACTGTCCCGAAGGTCAAAGGCCAATGGATTGAGGAATATTTTCATATTATGACAATCTTGCCTCTCTATGCAACACCATTATGGTGGGGACTTGGATAACATGTGCTCGGTCAATTAAGAACTCTTGTAATTCTTTCTTGTAATTCTTCTCCGAAACCCAAATTTCCTATACTGCCACCAAATCTTGTTACTAAGAAATGACTGAGAGACCAGGAATCTTCAAAATTATCCTGACTGGCAACCAGAGCTTTTCAAATTCAGAAAAATGAGCCATGTATTAGACTGCTAGGACTGCCATTACCATGTACTATAAACTGGGTGGCTTAAATAACAGAAATGTGTTGTCTCACAGTTCTGGAGGCTTGAAGTCTAAAATCAAGGTCTTGGCCAGAGTTGTTGGTTCCTTCTGAGGGATGTGAGGGAGGGTTGCTCTGGGCTTCTTTCCTTGGCTTGTAGATGATCTTATCCCTGTGTGTATGTCTCTCCATATTGTCTTCCTTCTATGGGTGTCTATCTTTGTGTCGAAATTTCCCTTTTTTATAAGGACATCAGTCATATTGGATTGGGGCTCCCCCTAATGACGTCATATTAACTCAATCACCTCTTTAAAGACCCTGTCACCAAATATGGTTCCATTTTGAGGGACTGGGGGTTAGGACCTGGGAGTTAGGACTCCAATATAGCTTTGTTGGGGGTACGCAATTCAACTCATAATAATACACCGTTCTTTTTTTTTTTTTTTTTTACTGCATAAAGGCTGTGTCTATAGAACTCAAAATCAATTTGAAAGGAGTTAAGTACAGAGAACTGCTAGTGTAATGATTCATGACTAAAATGAATGCTTGTTGTTGTTTTAAGCCACTGAGCTTTGAGGTGATTTGTTATATAGCAATGGATAACTGATACCATGATCACGCTAAAGGTCACTCCAGAAATTTTTCAGAGTTCAGAGAAAAGGGATTAATGTTTCTGTGCTATTATATATTATAAAGAAGGGTTTTTGAAAAAACCGCATTATTGAGGTATAACCGATATACAAAGAACTACGTATAGTTAATGTATGCAATTTGATGAAGTTGGACGTATGCAATCATCCTGATCTCATCACAATTAAAGTAACAGACCTATCTAATGCTTGCCACAAGAACAAAAAGGACAAGAGCAAACAAGGGGATTTTCACAGGCTGAGTTAGAGCTCAGATGCTGCTAGTGTTGCAGTCTTTTTTCCAGGTCAACTTCCATTCTTTGTTATTTTGAAAAATCTTGAATATGGGAGAAGGGTCTGATTGGAGGTAGGGCTTTTGAAAAAAAAAGAGAGTAGAATTAATAAAGGTATGGTGTGATATCTTTTGCTTCTGGTCCTTGCTTGGCTTTGAGCTGACAGAATGCAAGTCTTTATGTAAGACTAGTAGGATTTTGAGCACCAGAGTATCTTCTTGGGATGCCAGCTAACGTAGGGCAACCTTGCATTGGTCCTGGAAACTTGGGACAGTGATTTGGTAGTATTGGGAGAACAGAAACATTGGCTTTCTCAAGATGGGCACCACTTCAGAGGCATGTATGGTGAACCAGCTTAAAATGCTTCATGGGTGGTAGTGGATGTTCATAAGTGGGAGCCAGTACAATACAGTTGCCTTGGGCTATTTCCAAGACAGACTGGTTTGTGGGTATAGACGAGATATTTCTCTGGGGACTTCTGTAAGTCTGGTCCCAGGACCCGCAGCAACTTGTTAAAAATATAAACTCTTAGCACTTTCTACAAAGCCGTGGGAACATGGTCTAGTATAGAATCTGGTAGTGTGGAAGAGTCAGTGCCTTGTCAGGGACCTTCAACCAATGGAGTAGGGAGTTGGCAAAATAAATGTCCTAGACTTATATTATTTAGAAGGACAATTCTGAGGCACATTTTATATAGTTCCTGTGGGTCCCTTGCAGAGTTGAGTCCCAGATTCCCACTGTTCTAACCAGGTAATGATATATCCTTTAACTTCTTCATCTCACCTTCCCAACTCATTTATTTCTGCTTTCTGGACTTACCTCTTGAAAAAACCACCTGCACTCAAGCCCTTGTCTCAGGCTCTACTTGCTAGATAATATTAATCTGACAACAATAATAAGATACCCACAAACATATTCATTGGTTTGTGAGAATATTCTGATTTGTGCTAAGTATATGGATTCCAAAACAATGTTTAGGTTCCATGCCAAACTGAGCAGCTCTATGGGAGGAGCATGGGCTCTCTGTCACCTTATTGAATGTCCAGAGTATTGCTTAGGAAGAGAAAAAACTCTCTACCAAGATTCTGGCACAGAGGAAAATAATTACATTCATGGTTGCCAAGGCTACTCTTCAGATTGAGTCTCTCATTGGTTTAGCTTCTTGTGGCTAGGGAATTAATTCCCCCACTATGTGCAATTTTCACTTAGTAAGAAGGTTAGTCTCTTAGCAAACTGTTCTTTGGTGTGTCTGGATAAGGATGAGAAATGAAATCTTTAGCTGTTTAGCACAAGTGTATTTGAGAGTTTGATTTTTGGTTAGTTTGAATATTTAATTCGCATGAATGTTGCAGGAGGTCACTGAGAGGACATGACTGCCAGTTTATCTGGGAGCTGGATTGAGGCTCCTCAGCTTCTCCCTGGTCCTTGAAATGTGCATTCTGCCCACCATTCCCATAGTAGGAGGTGTTTCAAGGACATAGTCTTGAGAGAGCACTGTGTTATTGAGACCATCTTAACTGAGTATGCGACTGAACCCCATTAAGACCTCTGTATCAGCTTTTAAGATTTTGTGACAGGTGTGGAGATCTGCTTATCTTGTGGCTGCCAAAGACAAGCCTCCCATGTAAGTTCCCTTGCTTATTTAACCTGCCAATGTGGAATGGATAACCTCTTTCTTCGGTCTCTCCTTAACCTCCATGTTCTGGGGCCAGTTTCAGCTTTCGCCCAGGGAACTCCCAGGGTTGTGAACCAACAACGGGTGTATATATTTTTCAGTGTATAGTAAGTTGGTGGTTAAAATTATTCTTAGGAACAGAGAGTTTGATTTTATGCCCAGTAATTTAGTTTCTCAACTATATTAAGTACTTCTGCTTTGATGTGGGGGAAAACAGTTCAAAGGAAATGAATATCTTTTTTTCATAAAGTAAGGCTATTAGCTAATAGCTGCAGTAGGGGATGGTAAATACAAGTGTTAAGTCTTGTTTGTGCTTCAACTGAAAGAATAATATATTTTTTTGTTTGTACCTGTGATTCTGTAGATTTATTTAAAATGTCAGTACTTGAAAATGTTGATTTCACCTATGTTCCTGTTATGAAATATACCATGCATGAAATTATGACATACTTATGGACATTTATACACATCATTTCTTTCTAGGAAGAAATAATTCCAATTTATCAGGTTGGATTTGGTGAAGGAGTCATTTTGAAGTCATATGATTAATGTTGATAATATAGTTATTATAGGACCTTAATTCATGTGGGTTTTTCTTTCTTTTTGCCATTTTTTTTTCCTTCACTCAGGTTTTAATTATCGTTCAGGTCTTTGCTGGGTCTTCTGCAGCTGCCATTCACAAGCTGATTGGGGGAGAATGAATTCTGGATGTAAATATAAAGGATGCATTAGATATGGCAGGAAATATTCTTTCCTGCTTGTTACTAAGGAAGCTATATAGTATCATGGAAAGAATGTAGTCTTTGGAATCCAACAGATTCTAGCTTAAACATTAGCCCTTCATCATTAGCTGTATACAATCAAAGGACAATTAACTTTCAGTTTTCTTACCTATAAAAGAGAGATGGTACCTGCCTTACAGGATGGTTGCAAGAGATATAATATACATAAAGTGCCTAGAAGACTTATAACAAATAGCAAATATTATTACTGTTACTCTACTACAATGAAAGGAGCTTTCAGATAAAGACAGCTCACTTTGTTGAGTGTGCTTGGACAGCAGGTTTCCAGGCTGTGTAGAAACAGTGCTATAAACAAAATGACTCAGCTTGAAGGTCTTGACATAGGATTTTCCTCCAAAGACTTATAGCATGATAGTCAAGCCTGGATGGTTTTTAAGATACTTGGAGGAACTGTTTAGTATCACTCCAGAACAGGGATTTTGAATTTTTAAAAGTTGCTTAGGTGATTCTGATAATCAGAAAACTTTGGGCACCATGTCTTAAGATTCAGACCCAGCTTTCCCAGACCAACCTTGGGCATCATTGGGTGAGTAGCTACAAATTTTTCTTAAGACTTTTTTTTTTTTTTTTTTTTTAAGTAGGCTCCCAATATGGGGCTTGAAATCACAACCTTCAGGTCAAGACCTGAGCTGAGATCAAGAGTCAGACATTTAACGAGCTGAGCTACTACCCAGGTGCCCCTTATCTTTCCTTTTTTAACTATTTTTTTCCACTCTGAACAAAATTAATGTAATTCCTTCATACCATCTAAAGCTCAGTTCATATTCAAATTGCCTTAATTGTCTTAAAAATGCCTTTTACAGTTGTGTTATTTGAATCAATACCCAAATAAGGTCTATGTATTGCATTTGGTTGATAAGTCCCTTAATTCTTTCTTTTTTAAAAATTTTTAAATTTTTAATTTTTAATTATTTTTATTTTTTATCTTTAAGTAGGCTCCATACACAGTGTAGAGCCCAATGTGGGGCTTGAACTCATGACTCTGAGATCAAGACCTAAGCCAAGACCAAGAGTTGGATGCTTAACTGAGTCACACAGGAGCCCCTCTTCTTTTTTAATATCACTGGTTTTTTCGAGACCCTGTGTCATTTACACTACAGAGTGTTCCACATCTTGGATTTCTGATTCTTTCTCATGTGTTCCAAAATGGGGATCTTTTGCTCTATCTTCGTATTTAACATAAACTGGTAGATTGATATAGAGGCTTAATTAGATTTAAGTTCAGTTTATTTTTGGGTTATTATGTAGCTAGTATGTTCTAATTTATTGCAGTTATTCTTTTTGATGAAAATTGTCCCATACTAAGTCTGTAGGAACTCCTTCATGTTGGCTCCAGTGTCCTTTCTTACAACCCTATTAATTCTTGATAATATCCTTGCTTTGTGGCACAATAAGTTGTTTCAGGTTCATCTTGCTATAAATCTAGAATCAGCGATTCCTGGAAGGACCCTTCTTCATTTCTGGAAATCAGTGATTCCTAGAAGGACCCTTCTTCATTTCCATGAGGAATGGTAGGTAGAGACCACAATCTGAGTGCCAGGAAGGTTCATTGCTATTGCACTGTCATTGCATTTAGCATTTTCAGTAGACACAATTAGGAAATGCATGTTTAAAAATAAAAGGAATCATCAGTGTAGACTGACATTTCAAATTGAAATTTAAGATTACAGAATATTTACTTAATTTGCTTGATTTTATACTTGTATCTCTAGTCTTAGGCTGAAAATTTGAAGGCTTTCACCCTAAGCTGTATAGTTGTGCTGGCTTTCAGTCTATCTGCTTTTATGTCCATTCTTCACCCACCCTCTAGTTTGCTCTATGTTATAGGAGGTTGATCCCTGTAGTCTGTGTTTCCACGGGTCCCCCATTAGCGAGCTTCCGGTTGATCTTTGTTAATGCGGGGCACTGGTAGGAGATTGGCAGATAGGAAGGAAAAAGATTTCTAATTATTTCTCCCCTTCTATCTCTGCCTTGAAGTCATATAGTTAATGTTGATATTAAGTGTTTCCTCTGAAGCCTCAGGCTTGCCAAGGGTTCAGCTTTAATTGGGTGACTCTGTCCTTTGGCTCTAGTTATACCACCTTCTCCCTCTCTGTCTGACATAGGCATGGTAGTGGCTTCCTCGTGGTGTGTCAATCTTTGGATAGTTTCACTGTTTCTGGGTTTTTACCTCTCCTGTCACATATGTAATGAATTACCTTCAGTGTAGTCTTTCTTTTTAGATACTCAAGTGGTTCCTAGTACTTGGTTAGACTCTGATGCAATAGGGTTGCTGAATTTTTTAACATTTTATTTTACCAATACTGTGTTAACAACTGTGAATTTTTGACTGCTTGGAGCTTGCAAACCAAATCCTGACAGTCATTATTATTATTATCACAAGTCATTTATTAATCATAATACTGTGGGTATCATTTTATACATTAATGACTTTCCTTTTTAATCACTACTGTTAGCCTTTGTCTAATTATACTTCCCCTCTGGCTCCTGAATCTGCCATTCCCGCTGCTATCACCCCACTTCAGGCCATTATGACAGCCTCCTTAAATTTTGCAATAACTTCACAACTCTCTCCCCATCTTCAGTCCCTCTATTCTCCAGTTTATTTTAAAATATGCTGCTAGATTTATTTTTATAAAGCACAGATCTAATAATGTCACACCACCACTAAGAAAGAAAATCTCTTGTGGTTTCCTATCACTTACCAAATTAAGCACAAAGTCTTTGTGCTGGCCTTCAATATTCTCCACAGAATATTCCAAAACTTACTTTTATGTTGAGTCTCTCATCATACAAACCATGCTTCAGCCTATTGCTCCATTGGCATAGAAGATCCTTGGAAGTAAGAAAGATATCCCTGATTTTGCCATATGGGATGGGCTGTTTGAAATGTCCAAGTCAAAGTAGGCTTAAAGGTAGTAAATAAATTTGGGAATCACCATTATAGAAACAATTCCTTCTGCATTCATTAGCTGGAATTCTTCTATAAAGAACTTTCCCTCATTCACTATGTAATTACTCTGAACTACTGAAAAGGCAAATTAAGTATTTGATTTTCCCCCCATTTATTATCAATTTTTAATGGAATAATTTGGTGCCCAAGCAACTTCCAATGGTGACCAATGATTTTCTGAGTATTATTATGAATTCATGCATATATATATATATGATTTATTTTATATATTTACATTCATTTAGTTATTATTGCTCTTGATACACATTGTCACATCCCAGGTAATGAGTCCATCTCTTTTATATTTTAAAACATAGAGACTACAGTGAATAAGTCCTTAAAGATAAAATGACATTCACCTTTTATAGTTTTGTTTATTCTACTTTGATTTCTGGGTCCGTCTGGACTCGTTTTAGTATCAAAATGTCAGTGATTAAAGAAGCTACTTACTCTCAGAGGAGGTCATAATTGACACTTTGTTTTATCTTACTGTGGGCTGACTTGGTCTTACTTTTTCTTCATTGTAGCCTACATTCATTCACTTATTCATGTTTGTTGAACTTCTTATTACTAGGTACTGGAGATTTGGTGGTAAATAAGATGCACGGGGCCACTGTTCTTGTGAATCTTAAATTCTACAGCAGATATAGAAATTAAACAGCAAATTATACAAATAATATAATTCCAACAGAAGTAGGTACTATGGAGGAGAAGCTCATAGTACTATGAGGGACCATTGCAGACTTTCCTGAGGAAGTGATGTTTGAACAGAGATGTGAAGGATGAGGGAGGATTTAGGTGATGGGGGTATATGAGCATAGAACACAGTAAGTGAGAAGGCCTTAAAGAAGGAAGAGCTACAGTTTCTTTGAGGACTGAAGGGAAAGCCACTGTGGCTAGAGTGTGGAGACCTACAGGATGACTGAAATATTGGAGGGATATGCAGGGACCAGGCCACGCAGGGGCTTCTAGATCACGGTAAGGACTGTACAATTTTTTAAAGGGCTACTATCATCAGACCTATATTGACTAGAGCATGGGAAATACACTGGAAGGACACAGGAGTGAATGCTGAGATGTCATATAGATCTCGGTGAGAGATAAGGAAGTAGAGGAGAAGTGCCAGTGGAGATAAGACATATCAAGAGTCTGAGATATTTTGAAAGTAAACATAACATGATGATTATATGAATATGAATGTTGAGGGAGATGGAAGTGGGAAAGCATGATACCAAGGTTTCAGATAACTTGGAAAGGACTTGGTTTTGAAGGGTATGGGCCAGGGTGGAAGGAGAAGCTGGGCATTGATTAAAAAAAAATCAACTTTATTAAAGAATAATTTACATATAGTAATATACACTTATTTTAAGTAATTTTTTACATACAATAACATGACCCTGTTTTAGATGGATAATTTAATGAATTTTGACACAAATGTATATACCTGTTTAATCACCACCACAATCAAGATAGAGGATTTTTCCATCATCTGAAAAGTTTCCTCCTGCCCTTAACAGTACCTATAAAACTCAGGCCCCAGCCAATCACTGATCTGCTTTCTTACTAGAGACTCGATATGTCTTTCTAAAATTTCAAAAAGAGGAACCATAGTGTACGCAGTCTTTTGGGTCTGGCTTCATTTGTTCCATATAAGGGTTTTGAGATTCATCCATGTTATTATGTGTATGAGTAGTTTGTTTCTTTGTGTCACTGGCTTATATTCCATTCTATTGCTCTACCACAATTTGTTTATCCATTCATCTATTGATGGGCATTTAGGTTGTTTTCAATTTTTACCTATTATGAATAAAGCTACAATGAACATTTGTGTCCAAGCCTTTGTGTGAATGTATGTTGTTTATTTAATTTTTAATTCCACTATAATTAAAATAGTGTTATATTAGTTTTAGGTATACCGTATAGTATTCATCAATTCTGTACATTACTCAGTGCTCATCAAGTTAAGTGTGCTCTTAATTCCCTTAACCTATTTCACCCATTCCCCTCCCCCTGCCCCTACCTCCCCTCTAGTCACCATCAATTTGTTCTCTAATTCTTTTTTTTTTTGTCTCTTTGTTTCTTTTTTTTGTTTCTTAAATTCTACATATGAGTGAAATTATATGGTATTTGTCTTTCTCTGACTGACTTATTTCACTTAGCATTATACTCTCTAAATCTATCCATGTTGTTGCAAATGGCAAGATTTAATTCTTTTTTTATGGCTGAGTAATATTTCATTGTGTTTGTGATCTCTGTGTGTGTGTGTATCATATCTTCTTTGTCCATTCATCTATTTATGGACACTTGAGGTGCTTCCTGATAAACATATGCTTTTATATCTCTTGGATAAATATACTGAGTAGCAGAATTGCTGACTTGTATGGTATGTGTGTATATTTAATTTTTATAAATATGTATTATTAAGTATAATACATATACACATATGTTCACATATACATATATAATATATGTATTAAAGAAACTGCCAAATTATTGTCAAGAATGCTTCTATCATTTTGCACTCCCATTTGCAACATATGAGAATTCTAATTGCTCCACATCATTGTCTGTACTTGGTATTGTCAATTTCTAACTTTAGCCATTCCAGTGGTTAGGTAGTAGTATCTCATTGGTTGTAATTCTATTTTTATCTCCCTGAAGAGTTTTCCATTTGAATATCTTCTCTGAATTTCTCTTCAAATCTTTTTCGTTTCAAAATTAGGGCTGTTGGTGTTCTTAGTGAGTTTAAGAGTTTTTAAAATTTCTGTGTAAAAGTTTTCTGTCAGATACCTATGCAAATATTTCCCCCAATATGGCTTGCCTTTTAATTTTATTAATGATGCCTTGTGAAGAGCAGAAATTTTGAATTTTGATGAAGTCTGTTTTAGTCCATTTGGACTGCTATAAAAAATGCCATGAACTGAGTTTATAAATAACAAACATTTATTTCATACAGTTATGGAGCCTGGGAGGTCCAAGATCATGGTGCTAGATGATTTGGTATTTGGTGAGGACTGCTTCCTAGATGTAATATCACATGACAGAAGGGATGAGCTAACTCTCTGTGGTCTTATAATCCCAGTTATGAGGGCTCTGACCTGTGACCTAATAACCTCCCAGTGACCCCAGCTCCTAAATACTATCATGTTGGGATTGAGATTTCAACATATGAAATTTGGGAGGACACAAACGTTCAGACCACAGACCATAATAAAGTCTAACATAATTTTTTTTAATGGACTGTGCTTTTTGTGTCTTATCTAAATATCTTTGCTTAACCCAATTTCGTGAAGATTTTCTGTTGTTTTATTCTAGTAGTTTTATACTTTTATCACTTAAGTGTATTATCAACTTTGAGTTAATTTTTATGGATGGTGTAAGAGTGAGGTTTATTTTTTTCCTGTAGGGATATTCAGTTGTTCTATCACCATTTGTTGAGAAGATTATCCTTTCTCGTTTCGGTCTTGGTACCTTTTAAGAAACTCAACCTACTATTTCTAGACTCTATTTTATTCCATTCCTCTGTATGTTTATCATTATGCCAGTATTTTCTTTGGTGATCATTGCTGTTTTATAGTAAATCTTGAAATTCTCCCAAGTATGTTCTTATTTTTCAAGATTATTTTAACTCTTGTAGATTCTTTTCATTTCCATATAAATTTTAAAATCAGCTTGTCAACTTCTGTAAAAAAGCCTCCTAGGATTGCATTGAATCTCTACATCAATTTAGGATTAATTTATATCACAACAGTATTAAATTTTCTTCTCATCAATGAACACATCATGTTTCTTCATTTACTTACACCTTCTTTAAATTTCTTCAGCAATGTTTGCAGTTTTCAGTGTTCATCTTTTGTATATATTTTGTTAAATTTATCCCTAAGTGTTTGTTTTTCAGTGCTATTGTAAAGGATTTTTTTAAAAAAATTCATTTTTCAATGTTTGTTGGTGGTATATAGAAATGTAATTTATTTTTCTATAATGACCATATCCTGTGATATTATTCAATATACCTAACCATTTTTTTAGCTTTGTTGTAGATTCTTTAGGATTTCTGTGTAGATAACTGTTGTCTGCAAGTAAACACGTGTTACTTCTTCCTTTCCAGTCTGTGTGCTTGCTATCTATCTATCTATCTACCTACCTACCTACCTATCATCTATCCTTTGCTTGTTCTATTATATTTGTTAGACTCTAACATAATGTAGACTAAAGTAGTGAAATAGACATCTTTGCTTTGTACACACTCTTAGAGGAAAAGCATTGAGCCTCTCAGCACTAGGTATAATGTTAGATGCATTTTTTGAATAGAGAAGTTTTCTGTCTATTCATAATTTTATGGGAGTTTATTATATATTATTTAATCACATATATATTTTTCTTTATATCCTGAATAGGTATTGAATTTCTAAAAATGCTTTCTCTACATCAATTGAGATGATCATATAGTTTAGATTTATGGTTTTTCTATTTATTCTGTTAATATGGTAAATCGATTGCATTCCTGGGATAAGCCTTGTTGGTCATTGTTTATTATTCTTTTTACATATTCCTGTATTTGATTTGCTAATATTTTGTTAAGGAATTTTATATCAATATTTATAAAGAATATTAGACAGTAGTTGTAGTTTTCTTGATGTCTTTGGTTTTGGTATCAAGATCATGCTGTCCTCATAAAATCAGTGCCATCTCTCTCCACTTTTTGAAAGAGTTTGTGTGTAGAATTGTTTTATTTCTTCCTTAAATGTTTAAAAGAATTTACTGATGAAGCCATCTGGGTCTGAAGTTTTTTTTATAGCAAAGCTTTTAATTACACACCCAATTTCTTTAATATATATGATGCTATTCAGGTTTTCTATTAAAAAAATAATTTGTGTCCTCAATTTATGAATTTGTCCATTTCATCTAAATTGTTGAATTTAGGGGTGCCTGGGTGACTCAGTTGGTTAAGCGACTGCCTTTAGCTCAGGTCATGATCTCGGGGTTCCTGGGATTGAGCCTCGAATCAGGCTTCCTGCTCCACAGGGAGTCTGGTTCTCTCTCTCCCTCTGCCTGCTGCTCTCCCTGCTTGTGATCTCTCTCTCTCTCCCAAATAAATAAAATCTTTAAAAAAATAAATTACTGAGCTTATTTGTATGATGTGGTTCATAATATTTCTTTGTTATCCTTACTATGTCTGTAGAATCTATAGTGACGTTCTCTTAGTTATTCCTGATACTGGGAATTGATGTTTTTTTTTTCTTCATTAGTGTAGCTAGAGATTATCAATTTTGGGGGAATTTAAAAAGAAGTAGCTTTTTATTTTATTGATTATATTTATTATTTGCTTTCTATTTTTATACCAAAGATATGATTTATGTTTATATCTTTGTTATTTCTTTCTTTCTTACTTTGGTTTTAAGTTTCTTTTCTTTTTTCTGGCAACTGAAGGCTAAAACTCAGTTAATTGACTTAGGACCTTTATTATTTTTTTTCTAATGTTTAAATCATTTAAAACTATACCTTTCTCATAAGGACTGTTATATCTGCATTTCCCAAATTATGATCTTTGTGTTATTATTTTTATTCAATTTGAAATGTTTTCTATTTTTTGTTTAGATTTCTTCTTTGACCTGTGAGTTCTTTATAAGTATATGCTTATGTATCCAGTTATTTGAGGGATTTACCAGATACCTGTCCATTATTTATTTCTAATTTAATATTATCACAGTCACACAACAGACTTGATATAATGTCAGCCTTTTAAAAAATTTTGAAACATGTTTTGTGGTCCAGCGTATGGTCTATCTTAGTCCTTCAGGCATACTTCAAAAGAATATATATTGCGTTATTTGTTGGGCAGAGTGTTTTATAAATGTGTATTAAGTCAGCTTGGTTGATAGTATTAATCAAATCTTCTGTATTTTAACAGATTTTCTGTCTTCTTGTTCTATCAATTCCTGAAAGAGGAGTGATAAAATCTCCAATTATAATTTTAGATTATATACTTCTCGTTTGAGGTCT
Organism: Ailuropoda melanoleuca; assembly: GCF_002007445.2. Taxonomy (NCBI): domain Eukaryota; kingdom Metazoa; phylum Chordata; class Mammalia; order Carnivora; family Ursidae; genus Ailuropoda; species Ailuropoda melanoleuca. Next base: position 188,360,613 of record NC_048218.1, on the reverse strand, counting down.
GTCAGGTTTTGCTTCATACATTTTATAATTTATACTTAGTTTCATATAAATGTAGGACTGTTATTTTTTTTTTTTATTATTCTCCATCATTATGAAATGCCCTTCTTTATCAGAAAGTATTCCTTGTTCTGGTCTTCTTTGTCTAATTATTGCTATTTTAGCTTCCTTACAATTAGTGTTTCTATGGCATATATTTTTAATTTTTTCTTTTTTACTTTTAACCTCTCTGTGTTTTTGTATTAAAGTGAGTTTCTGTTTTTTTCTCCAGCTATATTGAAGTACCATTGACAAATACAATTGTAATGTATTTAAAGTGTACAGTGTACCTAGTACTTAGCAAAAGAGTCAAGGGGAAGCCTATGCGGGTTTCTGGAGCTCTTAGTCTGTGTAGCTTCCACTTCTCTGGTTCTTTGACCTACAAATTTCTGTCACTTTAGCTTCTTTGAACTCTGTTTTCTCAATTCAGTGGGGTCACCTTGTCCTGACTGACATGTCCCTTCCTACTCCATAGTCCAGAAGGTGACTCCTGACAGAAAGCCAGGACTATCATAGGGCTCAACTCATTTGTTTCCCTTTCTCAGAGATTATAGCACTGAATTGCCTATTATCTAAAATTAGGTATTTCATATACTTTGTCCAGTTTTCGAGTTGTTTACAGTGGTAGTGAGGTACAGCTGGTCCCAGTTATTCCATCATGGTCAGATGCATGAGTCTGTACATTCAGTTTTGATTATATTGAATTTAAGGGAAGTTTGACGTTTCTAAGTGGAGGTCCATAATCCAGTTGGTGTTAAATTTGCATTTTTTTTTTTTTAAAAGATTCTATTTATTTATTCGACAGAGATAGAGACAGCCAGCGAGAGAGGGAACACAAGCAGGGGGAGTGGGAGAAGAAGAAGCAGGCTCATAGCGGAGGAGCCTGATGTGGGGCTCGATCCCATAACACCGGGATCACGCCCTGAGCCGAAGGCAGACGCTTAACAGCTGTGCCACCCAGGCGCCCCTAAATTTGCATTTTAGAGAAGAAATCTGGGCTGATGAAATAAATTTGGGAATTGTAATAAAATGAGTGGTAATCGAAGTCGTTAGCGTGATTGGATGTTATCATCTTGTAAGAATGCAAGTATGTGAAGAAAATTGGGCTTTGGGTCAGGCTTTAAGGAACTTCGCTTGTAAATTCCAGGCAGAGAAAGATGAATTAGAGGAGGTAACAAAGAAGGAACATCTAGAGAGTTTGGAGAAGACTGGGAGAGCATGTGCAGAAGCCAGAGAGGGTATTGTCAAAATTTTAATGATGCTGGTTCAAGTGAAATGAGGACTGAAAATTGGCCATTGGATTTTGTGACATGAAAAGTTTTAGTGACCTTATCCACAGCAATTTCAGTGGAACACTGGGACAGAAGCCAGAGAATGGGAGGTAAGACAATGAAGAGGCCAAGTTTAGATAATTTTTAACAGTTTAGTTGTAAAGGGAGACAAAAGTTAGCTTGAGAACTATAGCTGGATGAGAGCTTCAGAAATGGTTACTTTTTTTTTCTTTTTAAAAAATGTTTTCTTTTTAAATAGGAAAGGCTTGAGTAAATACAAATGTAGTTGGGAAGGACCAGTTGAGAGTACAAAGTTAATGATTTAGAGATTTAGATATGCTGTAGTGTTAAGAGCAGAAAACCTGTTGCATGTACAGTTCAGAGCACGAGTTGAAGCTTGATATTAGATAGAAAAAGTGATATATCATCTTGTAAGAAGAAAGGGAGAGGGAATTGGATGCCCAGGAAATCAGGTTTGTCAGTTTGGTGGTGGGAAATTGAGAGCTTATCTTTTAACTGATGGCTTTTATTACTTATAAGAAAGAAAAATATGCATTCTAAAAATATTTTGAAGAATACTTGACCCATATTGACATAGAACAGAAGGACTTTTGAAGAAAATTTGGTAATGTTTAATTGGAAACTGTGAGTGGAATAATGCAGTTAAGTTTGCGTAAGTCCAGATGTGTTGATTATATCTCCCTGATGATTAGTCATGATGGGACTCAGTAACCTAGGAGAATGATTGGTTAGAATGAGACTACCCTGAACCAAGTCTATACCAGTCCAGAAAGACGACTGCCAGATTATTAGGTCAATGGTAGCCTCTTAGCAAGGATGGAAGATTGGAGAGAAAACAGTGGCTTCTTTGCCTGTTCCTTCCCTTGCTAAAGGCTCCCATTTCTCTCTTTCCTCTTTTCAGATTTCTTTCCCTGTTTCTGACCTTCAGTCCTCAAGCCTCACTGCTATCTCCACTAATCCTCTTCTTCTCAATCTCTAGCCTTATTACTTTAATTATGGTTTCTCATCCAGTATTCAACCTTCTTCTTTTTCTTTTTAAAAAAAAATTTTATTTATTTATTTTAGAGAGAGAGTGCGTGCACGAGAGAGTGTGAGCACGCAAGTGAGGGGAGGGGCAGAGGGAGACAGAAAGGGAGCGAGAATCTCCAGCAGATTCCCCTCTGAGCAGGGAGCCCAAAACAGTGCTGGATCCCAGGACCCTGAGATCATGACCTTAGCCAAAACCAAGAGTCTGACGCTCAAGCAACTGAGTCACTCAGGTGCCCTAGTATTTAACCTTCTCACTCTTCTTGACCCCTCTGCTGAAAATAGTCTCTTCATTACTTATTGAAAAATCTTTTTCTCCCATCTTTCAATCTTTCTGATTCTTCCTCTTCCTTTGTATTTGTCCTGCTCAAAAAAAAAAAAAAAAAAAGGCACCTTGAATCTGACTTGTCCCACTCTATTTAAGAAGGAAAAAAAGTCTACATTTTCAGTATTCCCAGTCCTAATTTAAGGTAGATTATATTCTTTTTTTTTAAAGGTTTTAATTATTTATTTGAGAGAGAGCAAGAGAGGGAGAGCACAGAAGGAGATCAAGAGGGAGAAGCAGACTCCCCGCTGAGCAGGGAGCCCTATGCAGGGCTTGATACCAGGACCCTGAGATCATGACCTGAGCCAAAGGCAGATTCTTAAATGACTGAGCCACTCAGGCACCCTAAGGTAGATTATATTCTTTTTTTTTTTTTTAAGATTTTATTTATTCGACAGAGATAGAGACAGCCAGCGAGAGAGGGAACACAAGCAGGGGGAGTGGGAGAGAAAGAAGCAGGCTCCCAGCGGAAGAGCCTGATGCGGGGCTCGATCCCATAACGCCGGGATCACGCCCTGAGCCGAAGGCAGACACTTAACCGCTGTGCCACCCAGGCGCCCCAGTAGATTATATTCTTAAATGACATTAGAAACTGCTTTAAACTTTCTCAAATTTTTTTCCTTAGAATTAAAAAAAATAAAGGGCATCTAAAAAGCAATATATAAGTCTCATCAAGTTTGAGGTTGAAATAGTATTATTTTTCAAGACAGAAGTGCCTGAAAGGTTTTATTTTCTTTCCTTTTTTGCTTCCTTTTTTTAAAAAGAGCCCAATGATATTTACATACAGTCTCTGGCAAACCATTATGAAAACATTTACATATTTAGATTATTTAGAAAATTAGAGAGAATTGGAAAGACAATAAATGTCTTCATATATCTAAGTTATGGTCTATGAAAAAGGAGTTAGCTCTTCATAAAAAGTAAAAGTATATTTTCATTTAAGCACCAAAAAATGTGGAATGCTTTTGAGAAGCAGTGTTACCAGGTAGCCTACAGATATTAAAAGTCAGGAATCCTGAGTTGTTTTACTGTCACTACTAGGCAGTTAATCAATAACATACATGGATCATCTACTGTGTACAAAGTACTTTCCTAGAATCTGCTAAAGAGTAAGTGTATTCTAGAGTCTTAGCTCACAAGCCTACCCTCTGGTAGGGTAGTAGTTGTAAGGAATACAGTTGTTCTTTAAAACTCAAGGGCAAGCAACTTTTTTCTTCTATACCAGGTAACTCTAGCACTGATCCACATCGACTAGAATGTCAAGAAATTCAATCGTTGTCATATTTGGGGCCTATACTTCAGTTTCAAGTGCGGCAGAGATGTTCACTATGGAGATGTTTACTGTAGCTCCCACGGGCTATTAAAAGGCAGTGACTCTGTTTCTTCCATGGCAAACACAGGTACAGAGCTTCTTTGATGAGGGTCCTGGGTTCTCATACATTGGAAGGAGCAAAATGAAGATCTCCATCCTGCCCAGTCACTGATGAAGCACTGCACTACTCTCTCCCTCCATCTCTAATTCCTTCTCTTCAAACCTTGGGTGACCCTCCTTCTCTAGAGAATTCAGATATACAGCTTCTGTAAGCTAAGGCTTCTGAAAACAAAGCCTGTTTATTCTCTAGGGAGCATAGGCTTGACCGCTCTTGTGGAGGGCACAAAAGCAGAAAAAAAGGAGGAAAAAAGGAAAAAAGTTCTTTCATGGTTCTTCTAGAGCAATAAGAATCAGATAAAAATGAGTATGTCACTAAATTATCCTGCTGCATATGAATGCTAGGGGAAGTTTATTGATGACAAGGTACATTGCATCTTAAATTTATCTTTCAATCATGCAGCCTTTGTCAAACTTTTGTTTCTCAAAAACTCATCTGTTATTTTCAAATAAGTAAGCAACATGTTTTAAAAACTTCTTACTGACACTCAGTGCTCAACATGATGTATTCACTGGTCTATAGATTAACCATGGAGCTAAAAATAAACTTCATGCCAGCATTTGATGCAAGTACTGAAACACAATACTCTTAAAATATGATTACAATTTGTGAGTAGTGGGATATTTTTGAAAAGAAATTTCTGGCTTGTTAGGAGATGTTGTTCACCTTAGTGGAAGTGAACATCATATTTAAGATACCAACTTCTTCATAAATTGGGCTTAGTGGTAGCTTTTATATCTCCTCATGATGATAACATCAAGACCTACCAAAATAATCCTTGCAATGAATGCATTTAAATCCCTCTGAGTGTGATATCAAAATTTTCAAAAGAAAATACAGGTCTCCTGAGTACACATTCAATGTTTTAGATTAGAGCAGTGCTTCTCCAACTTTATTGTGCACAGGAACCGCCTGGAGATCTTGTTAAAATACAGATTCTCATTCAGTAAGTCTGGGGTGGGGCCTGAGGTTCTGCATTGCTAAGCAGCTCCCAGGTGATCCTGGTGCTGTGGGTTTGCTGACAACACTGAGCAGCAAGATTATAGAGAAAACTTTATTGACTACTGATATTGTAGTCAATGCTAGTAAATCAGTCTTTTGGAATGTGACTATATCTTTCATACCAAGCACATATCAAAGCATATTTCTTTCCTCTCAGGGAAACTAGGAATTAAATTTTTTTTTTTAAAGCCTTCATTTATGGTGGCTAACCTGACCACTAGAAACACAGGAAAGATGAGGGCCAGACAAGATAGACCAAAGTCATGCATTTTATGCTGTAGAAGGAAAACACTCAGTACTGTGCAGTTAGAAATTGTTACACACAATAAAGTATGTAGCACTTACATAAATTTGGAATCAGGCTGATTAGCTTGATGTGATTTGAGACTTTTGGTATACCAGTTGGCTTCCAGTTTATGCTGGTAAAGATGTAATAAGTTTTGGACGTGCTTCGACATACCAGTTGGATACTCAAGATATTTCAAGAGCATGGGTGTGGAGGTCAGAAAAAAAGATTTATACTGGGTGGATAGATTTGGAGTGGATGTGAAGTGAAAAGAAAAGAGAACATAGATCATATCCTAAAGAAGACTAACAGTTAAAGGAAGAAACACAGGAATAATAGCCAACAAAGGAGATAGAGATTTATGAGGAAACTTGGGAAAGTGATTTTTCATAGAAGCCAAGTAAGATTATTGGCATATAGTAAGTGATTAACAAGTGCTTGTTGAAATGAAAACCAAAACCAAACAAACAGAAAACCAGACTGAACTGGTCTCAGGAACACTGTACAAAGACCACTGAATTGCTTGCTTTTCATGAGCATATTCTTTCATTGTTGGTTTCTATCAAATACTGTCCCCTCTGTCTGGAATACCCTTCAGTTTTCTACCTTTCCTGATTTCCACCTTTGCTAATCACCCCTTGTTTTTGCCATGCTTTATCTGGTCTTTGGGCCTCAACTATCCCCTTGGCTCCTGACTGCCCTTGTGAACCTAGATGATTGCTGCCCAAACTGCTTAAACTTTACATGTGCCTACACTCTCTCTGACCAATTTGCTGGTACCCAACTGGGCTAGGAAGTCTCCCTCCACATAAGGGACTATAGCAATTGATAGAAACCAAGGGAGGGAAATCATATTTGCTTCTAGAAAATGTTTGTATTTCCTTTTCACTATGATGACCTATGTGGTGATGGTAGTGTCCAAGCTCTAGCTGAATCATGACCTGAGACCCTGAGAGAGTTGTGTATGTGACTAGAAAAGGTGAGAACAGGAAACTCTGGTTGCATTTTTAGGAAAGTGAGCACTCATGGGAGGCAAAGCTACTGAAGAACGAACATTTTAAAATAGACCTGAGGTAGTAGAGAGTAGAGGTGTTTAAGAGATGAGTCAAGATTCACACTGCCTGTGTTTGAATCCCATTCTACCATTGACAAATTATTTAGCCTCAAGCAAGTTATTAAACTTCTCCAGGTCTCAGTTTTCTCATCCATAAAATTGTGATAGAGCACTTAGCAAGTTCTTGGCCAATACAACATGCTAAATAATTGTTGGTGAAACCAACCAAACACACATACATATGTATAGGTATGGACGCATACATACACGTGCACATACAGAGTTTCATTAATTAGGTGAGCAGATGGGATATGACACATACAGGGTGTTTATCAGGAGCAATAAGCTAGCTCTCCCCTGTGGATGGGGCAGAGATGGTAATAAAAGGGCTAATTAGTCCACTTTGGAGAAACTTAACGTGCTGCCCTTTGGATACTAAGATGATGATGATATTGCTTGGCAGAGGAACATGTGCTTGGCACATTCTTCAGTGTGTAGTAGGATAATAGAATATGACTCATTTGCATTCTTTCATCTACTTTTGCTATTATCCAATTATGGCCATTTTTGAAATCATCTATTTGGTCTTTGGAATGTGGTGGGGTTTTTTCCTGTGTAAATGGAGCTGTAACTAAAACCTTTAACCTCATATGCACTCCCTTCTAACATACTGAGTTCACTAGCTTAGACAACATAAAGGAAATGAAAATTTCCAGTGGTATTTGGTATTTTGTGTTCAGAATCCGTACCTGAATGCCAGCTGGGGGATAAATAATCAGCTGAAAACCAGGATATCAGTGAATGTGGGTAATCTCTGAAATTCCAAGTGGGAAACTTATTGACACAGACAAATGTCCTTATCAACATTCTACCTTATTTTCCAGATTCAAATAATTTATTATTGAGTGATAAAATGCGAGTCTAAATGGCCTATTTGCCACCTTAAGGTTTATTGACTTCAATTCACTGGTTATAATTACTAACTTTTTATTTTTTTAATGTTTTACTGCTGACATGCTTGGGGGAAAAATTGAACCACAGTGGTGATTGCACAGCAAGGAAATCAGCAGAAGAGGAAAATTAAATGCTAGGTGATAGTTTTAAGTCAGCAGTGATGGGAATGAGTGGGTGGGAGAGTTAAATTTTTAAGTGATTTAGCAAATGATGCTAAGAACGTGCCACAGCATCATTTTGGTTTTTCTAATGTAACAAATCATAATTGGTCAATTTTTTGTACTCATGTAAAAATAACCTCTTTACAGAAAATTTTTATTGTCCTAAGGATCTCATTGAGAAGTTTCCCCCACCTTTTGTTTAAAAGAGTACTTAGAGATAGATTTCATTTCAAAATCCCAAGGTGCATGAAAACTTTTTCGAGAAGGTACCTTTTACTCTGGAATAATGGAATCATGACAGTGGTAGTTAGAAATAATGAAATCAGGGGATGACATTCTCCTTGTCTCTCTGGGATGCTGGGTCACTGAGCAGAGTTTTCAGAGGTGGACAGATTCATTTATTTCTTTTCCTCCTCCTGAGAGGTGCTGAAAATGTATATTATCTTGTAAGGGGGAAAAAGCCCAAATTATTCTCCTCCTGGGTTATTTCTAACCTGCTTCTCATGTCTTTTGAAATCCTATCCCAAGCCTTCATTACCTGAGTGAAAATGAAGTGTTTCTTTTACTTTTCAATCACTTTTTTACTATCCTAACGGAAGCAAATATCAGAGCTTATAAGTAATACAAAGTATGCTTTTGTTCCCCCTGTGCCCTTGTCTTAAAATTGTTTTCCCCCTATGGGCTTAGTTTCTGCTGGATTTATTCATTCTTTCATTTCCCATCTCTCCGTTCATTTGTTCATTCATTCCTGACCCTTATAAACCGCAGGATCTATGAGAACATAACGCAGTTTCTTGCCGATAATTACATAGTTATTTTCTTAAATAGTTCTGATATGAGAACCCAGATTATGCATATACTGGTTGAAAATATATGTGTAAAAAGCATGGGGGAGTGGTGGTCTTTGTTATAATATTATGCAGCCTGTGGCAAGTTTCTAAAATTAAGTACCTGTCAGTTGACTGGCCCTCCTCCTCACTTGTACAAATTGGGTGGTTTACACATCTGAAGGAATGCTGAAGTGAGGGACAATCTGTGGCTGGTGTTCAGTGTTCCTTTCCTTTTTTCCCTCACTTTTCATGTGTCAGCTTAAAGTCATTTCCTCAGGGAAATCTTCCCAGTCCCCCTCAGAGCAGATGAGTTACCCCGTTACTCTTTTCAGCCTACGCTTCTCTTTCCCAAGTGCTTATTACAATTGCTGTTAAATGTTTATTTAGGTGATTGTTTCTTTAATGCCTGTCTTTTTCATCTGACCATATGCTTCGTGGGGGTGGAAGGACCATGTGTTGTTTGCTGCCCTATATCCAGAGCCTGCCATAGTGCCTGGAACATAGTGGGAGCTAATTTGTTGAATGGACTAATCAAAAAGTAACCATTAAAAAGGCATTATATTTAATTTAACCACTAATCAGGAAAAGTGTGTGTATTGAATTAACCTTTTTAGTTTGCAGTTTTGCATATATACTGGTTATCATCTTCTAGAAATTACAGTTTACTGAAATGTATGGAAATTAGAAAAAAAATAGTGTTCACTTATTTTTTGAATAAGGAAAAATTGAAGGTCAGGAGAAGCCATAAATTAAAAGAACTATAGAACTAGTTGGAATATTAAAATCCCTTCTTTAAAAAGCAAAGGTTTTAAAACCAACTCGCTATTAGGACTTTTGGATGAATATATGCAGGGCGGTTAGGCTTTAAAATTCGCACACTACTAGTGACTTGATAGATTATAACAACTCTTTCCCTTAGGAGCTACTGTGCTTTCTCATTGTAAAATGTAATTAGCAGCCATAAAAAAAATTTATTAATCTTATAGGGTATAATTATGGTTGTTTATATGTAAATTTTTTCATGTTCACGGATTGCTTGTCTTTCATTTTAAATAAACAGGTTAGAATGTCATTACCAATTTGATTAACATCATTACTGTTCTTTTTCAAACAGGGCATTACCTCTTTTTCCAAAGAAATTTTAACTGCATTGGTTAGTTTTAGGGGTGGAATTTCCAATAGCCAAATCAAAATGTCTTAGTGTAGATGTTCTGCCAAAAGTATTTGAAATCATCAAGTTATGAAAAAATAACATAGGAAAGTGAAAATCTGCACAGTTGTACATAAATTTATTAAAGTGTCTAATGATCAATGACGAATGATACTTGAGACGGATTGTGTCTGCTTGCCCCTCGTATCCACCTTCTTTCTCTCTTTTCCTTCTGTTCACTGTGTTGGGAGACAATTCTGTCTAGACAACATCAACACGTTCTCTTACTCCTTGATTTTCAGTGAATTTGGTCAAGGAGAGAGCCAGCAGGAGGTCAGGGTATAATTCTTTTGAATCCCTTTCTGTAGAGTTACCAGGGGCTGGCTGTGTCTTCCCAGGGAAATGATTGCTTCTCTCAAGATGGCTTTCATTCATGACACCTTCTGCTTTCTGTAACTGCTCCCTTCTCTAGTCCTTAGGGCCCAGAGGTGGCAACTGTTTGCTTCTGACTTTTACTGGATTTTGGCTTTACACTGCCATTGCCTAAATACTGCCCCTGCCTTGAAAATAGTCCCTTTATGAACCCTCCTGGAGTTACCTTAATTTGAGTGTGCCACTTCCCTGACTCATACAATACCTTTGCAAAAGTGGTGAAAAAATGTACCCTATTACAATTCAGTAGAATATCCAAATGGATTACCTGAAACCAAGAAATGACTTTGTAAGTATAATATATATTTATACTTACAGGTGTATACATGTACAAAAATGTACTCTTAATGTTTTGAAGAAAGTGTGCCTCCTATGACTAGCTCTTCATATTTGCCTCTGAAATTTCAGATTCACGTCAGTAGCAAGCCATCTTTGAATTATTTATCTAGGAATGAGAACGAATTGACCTTGTCTCTCCCTTCTCCGGTTGGCTTTGTTATCTGTGCTCTGTATTTGTGAGGAGGAAGGTTCTGGTGAGGGGTACAGTCTGCAGCCGGGCCCATAATGAAATTAAACTTGTGACCTTAAAAGTACCAACATCATGCTATACTCAGCTATGTTAATTAACCACAGGCCCTTTCAGTGTGGGTGTAGATAGAGTTTGCTTACTCTGAATGAGCTGATGTTGGGAGAAGGATAAAAATAGAGTACAGTGAAATCTCTCGCCTTGTCTCTTTCTTTCTCTTTCTTTGTGGCCTCCACAATTTCCTGTTTCAATAGACTTCCTCTCCTTTTCTTTCGCTAAGCTCTGCTGTGTAGCAACACACAAAAGTTTGTGTCCCTTTGAATCAACTGTGTGAATTGAACTGAGAAGAAAGCCAGGAACTGAATTTCACACTTGGCCCTAAGTTCTACAAGTGGGAATATTGCTATCTGTCCATTGTGCAGGCAGGATTGTTTGAGTAGGTCTTGGTTTGGGAGAAGAATAGTACTTCCTCACGTTTTTAGAAGCAAACTGAGGATAGTCATCACTCTTCATTATTATTCCACTCTTTGGCTCTACTTTCCCTTTCTCCTTTTCCTCTCCTTATTCATTTTTGGGAAGCTGAGAGGAGCATGACAGCTCAGGACAGTGTGAGGAGGGGAAGGTCCGTGCTCCACATTGACTTCTAGCTCCAACCTCCTTATTTTTAACTAATTTCTGATAATATTCTCATGTTTTGCCAAGAGCAGCTAGTGGTTTTAATACCAGAAAAGTAGTCACATCTGAAATGACAAAGTTAGATGGCTGTAATCATTATGGGTTCCTGGACCTGGTTCTGTAACAACAATAAATCCATCCCAAGACCAGGTGGCAGGAAGTTATCATAGTGATGTCTGCTGTTGCTAAGGCTGGCATTACTGGGGAAGTTCACAAACACTACCCCCTGAGGAAAGAGCATAGCTTCAAGCTGATCTTTCACTGGAGAAAACCAATGATGCTATTGAATAGCATGAGGAACCCACCCCACTAACCTCCTCCACTATTAAGTTCGACAATCAATGGACAAGGTTTTTTGTAGAGAGAAACAAGAACAAAAACCTTTTTGGCAGGCATTGATGGTGAAGATGTGTGTGACTCAGGTCTTAAATTGTCTTCTATCTGCAAACCTGTCCTCAGATGTATATGAGTGTCTTACAAGAAGACTTAAATTTACCAGGATTCTTAGGGGCTTCCTCTGAGTTGTGCTTCAGGTGGCTCATTGCTAGTCTTGTCGGGAGTGTCTTGGTTCTTTAGGGACTCTTTGTCAAACCAGAAACTGAGAGAAATGGATGCAGGATTCATAGTGTTTTGAATAGACAAGGCAAGTTTTATGCTAATCCACAGTATTTTGATATACAAACAGTGGGAAGTCCAAAAAAAGGCAGCTGGAATGGAATCATAAGCTTCTTGGACCATGAATGAGATTTATTGTGTCTAAGAGTCCCTCAGCCCCGTTGTATCTCAGTAATATCCCATTTTACACTCTCAGTCATGTGCAGTCAGACTCAGTGATGGCAGCAGGGAGAAACACAGTCCATTTAAGGGAGATAGAAGCACTCTCAGCCCTGTCTAGAATATCCATTTTACAGATGAAGATAAGCAAAAAGAGGCAAATAATTTTAAAATCTTTGACTTTCATCTTTGATTAGAAATGTAATTTTTATTCTTCTTTAATGACAGATTGAAGTGTTTGCCAAGATAGTTATGAAATTTTCATGGCCATTTTCAGCATTTCAAAAAGCTTAGTGGCAGTTGTATGCTTCCCTACAATGAGCCTGTACAGCTACAGCTGAAATGGCACTTAGTTGATTTGAACTGGAAATTTATCACCTCAGCTTGGTAACAACAGGTATCTCATGCTGATCAGACTTTAGCAAATGAATAGATTTTTGAGTAATAAAGAAAATGGGAAATGGGTGAATTTTTACTTAAATAGTTTTATAGGAAAATCTTTCAAAATCACAATGCATGGAGAAAAATAATAAAAGGGGTCCTTGATTGATTGGTGGATATATTAATTTTTCTTTCAATGAATATTTATTGAACCTCTACCATGTGCTAGAAGGTCATGTTATAGTTGTAAACAACACAAAAAAGACCCCTGTGGAATCTACATTTTAGTAGGGGAAATGGTATACACAAATTAACACAGGCTATGATCAAGTGTAATGGAGGAAATAAATAGGGTGATGAGGTACTAATGAGGGTGGGGAGACCACTGTAGGAAGGAAATCAAGGAAGGTCTGTTTGGGTAGGAGACATTTGAACTAAGATTGAAGCATGAGAAAAACCTGGAAGGACTTGGGCAAAACATATGGAGCAATAGGCATAAAGCTTGGAGGGCAAAAAGGGCTTGGCTGGGTCAGGTGAGTGAAAGGAAAGGTGTCAGATGCCAAATCACAAGGATCCTGCAGCAAGAAGTTTGGGCTTTATTATAAGAGCAATGGGAAATAATTGGCAAGATTTTTATTTTATCTGATTTTTTTTTTTTTAAAGATCAGTTTGGTTATTGGTGTAGAACAGATTTGAGAGAGACAAGAACAGAAGCAGGAAGAGCTGTCAAGTGCTTTTAGGAATTCAGACATTGTGATGGCTTGGATTAGGGTGTGACTTTTTTGCTCTACCATCACTGGGGCATGACCTGAAATGGCTAATTGAACTTTAGACATCATGTCCAAATTCTGGCCAACAGGAAAGAGGGAGGTGCATGAGAAAGATATTCCCTTTTCCTTTAAGACCATTTTTCAAAAGTTACCCTCATCACTGCTAATAATCATAGCAAAGAAGGCTGGGGAAATATATAGTCTTCTCCTGAGTGGCCAAGTCCCAGGTAAAAATCTGGGGTTCTGTCTAGAAGTAGGGAACAGTCATGAGAGGAAAATAATCTCTGCTAACTCTTATTTAAAATATATACTTACTATATGTATTTGTTTATTTTTGCTAAAATATCTAAGAGGTTATAACTGAATTTCTTTTTTCTAAATAGAACTTTTGCTTCTTTGAGTTCTAAGTCAGACTTTGGCCTGTCTTAGAGTTTGCAAGTCCAAGATTCACAGAATGACTAGCTAAATGTGGATCAAGTAATTAGTTTTATTAACAGCTGGGTAAACGTCAAATAACTTCCTCAGACACACAGCTGTCTGTTAAGAACTGGACTGGAAAGCATTTAGTGTGGACTTGTGGCCAAAATGGTGCCTGCTACTCCCATACCACATCTCATCCTTAGGACTCGTTTCTGCCTGCAAAGAAGACTTGAAATCAGCTTGTTTAACCAGATACATAGGCTTTAGGCCTTCCCTCCAACACCTGGTTGTCCGTGGAATATGGAGAGGAAGGGTGGGCTTCTTTCCCAAGAAGAGAGGCCTAGCCTGGTCAATAGCCATACAGAGAAAAGAAGCCTGGTATGTGTGTGGGCAGGTCAGAAAATAAAGGCAGAGCCTGTTAGTGACTCTTGCCCCACAAATATAGAATCTGACCTCTCATTCTGTCCTCGCTCCCTTTTGGGGAGAGTAGAGTAAATGGTAGAGATCTAGGTAGAAAATATGCATTATAAAACTCCTCCAGAGAGCTAAGTTTGGGGGGTAGGAACCTCTTCTTCTGTGGACTCAAGTGAAAATGTAATAGAAGAAAAAGAGTTTTTTCTTAAACCAATTATCAGAAAAAGTGGAAGCTAAAGCAATTTTTAAAGAGAGTACAGTGATGAGTATCTTGAGTTATACAATTAATTGCCTCAAAATTGCTTTATTTGGGTAATGGAAATATGACCTTAATTTAAGTACACATTATACTTTTATGGAAACTCAGCACAAGGAAAATAAGCGATAAAAAGCAAAATGACAGGTGTTTTCAAGTGATGCAATTTTGATGTTATAAGGCACTGAGAGAGAAAAGAAAGGAAACAGTCATGTAAGGACAGTGGTAGAGAAGGCTGGAAGAGAAAATGAATGGAGATGGGCTAAGAGGTTAGGGCAGGGCTGAGGATGTGGAAGCATGGTAGTGAATGTCTCTTCTATAGAGACCTGGAAGAGTGGGTATATTAGGCTTCTGGCACACTCAGGGGGTAATGGGAGAGAGGTTAACAAAAGTACTATTTATAAGGTGTGGGCACAGATAAAGGACCCAGCACTGGATGGGAAGTACTCAGAAATTGGCAACACTGGGAAAATCTGAAGGGGTAAGTGTAGAGAGTAGTCACTAGAACCTTGTAAGAACTCTAGCTGTGGATGAGGGCTTAGGTAGAGGAACACCAAGTTGGTGGGGGAAGGAGTTGGGGGAATCAATACTCTCACTTCGGTCTCCTGCCCTGTCTCCCAGTGGCCAAACTCAGATGGAAGCCTGAGGTGAGGGAGCTCAAGTGAGATAGTCACAGAGCAGCCTCCTAGGACATATAGCAGGAAGGAGAAGGAGTAAGAAGGGCAAATGGAGAATGGTATATCCAATATTTTGGTGGAATGCAGAGCAGAAGGCTGTGAGGAAGAGTCTGCATCAAAATTCCTGCCACAGTTTAATTAATTAATTGTCTCCAAATAGTCATTGAGCATTTGTTCCTTCAGATGCTAGAGATACCAAATAAATCAATAGAGAGTTTGTCTGTGGGAGGCTCATAAGCCAGCACACAGTCATGTTTCTCATGTCAGATGATGGAGGTTATGGGAATGAGGAGCAGCAAAAGACTGCTCTGCCTGAGAGAATTAGCAAAAGCTTCACAGGAAGGAGGTGACTTTTGAGTTGGATATTGAATTTGGGCAGAAGATCACCAGGTGGACAGCATGGGCTACACAGGGAACATCATGGACGAGGTGCAGACACCATCAGGGCATGACAGGGAAGATAGGAGATTAGGAAGGAGGATGGGACAGAGTCTGACATCAGGGTTTGGTGACCCAGACTGAAGAGTTTGGATACCTTTTGAATGGACGAAAGTTAACAGAAGCTTATGAAGGATGTTACTTGTTACAAAGAATGAGCTGATGAAGAATGCTTTTCCTAACACCCCCTTTTCTTGGTACATTCTTCTTTCTTTCTCATTTCCCTCTCTACTTCTGTCCCTCACCTACCACTTTTTTTTTCCACTTTTCTTCCTTCCTCCCCCTCCCGTCCTTTTTCTTTCTTTTCTTTTCTCTTTTCTTTTCTTTTCTTTTTTCTTTTCTTTTCCTTTTTTTCTTTTCTTCTTTTCTTTTCTTTTTTCTTTTTTCTTTTCTTTCTTCCACTCTTGTTGCTTCTGGTAAATGAAACACCAGGGTGAAGGGATTAGTTAGGTTGGATTTAGTGGAGGGAAAAGAAAAAGAAACATTCCAGGTTTTAAGGAAAAAAATCCCACTTCAGTTGCCAGCAGGGGTTAATTTGAAGATAGTGGAAATATTGGGAATGCTGACACAGAAATTAAAATACTTAATGAGCCAATGCTTCATGGTCAACCACAATAAAATTAAAATGAGATGTGACTTCATAAAAACTTGAAAAGTTGTATTAAAATATGACCAGTATACACTGATGTCTATTATTCTAGACTGCAACATAGCAAAAATTGAGCAAATGAAAACACAAACATGTACTCTCACTTTTCCACACCTTGATCTGCAAAAGAAAAGTCCTCAAGACTTTGGGGAGTAAGTCCTTTACCTAATTATTCAAACAACCATTTTCTATCTGCACTTTTATTTTATATACCCTTTACACCTGTTTAATTAATCCTAAACATGATGCTGACTGCTAATTAAACAGCCCTGAAAGTGACTGACTGAAGGTAGTAATTTGAGATAATTAGTTTTGGTTTCAAACACTCAATTTTCACACTTTGTGCTCATTTTTAGAAAGGGGTGGCTCATTATTATAGGCAGGGTGGGGGTTGTGTAAGGCATTTTACTGCTGGACTCTGAGTAGCTGAGGAAGTGGGAGGATTATTATATATCCAGACAGGACAAGGAAATGGTATAGTGCTATAGAATTTGCTATAGAATGCTCCCCATGTCTTCCTACACACACACACACACACACACCCCATTCACACATGCACAGAATTCCTTCCAAAGTGAAAGTCAGGCTGCTGAACCTTTTTCATTAGAACATAGAAATGTACGTGCTCTTGATCTTTGGGAGTTTTATTTAGTAAAAGGTAGATCTCACTGAGTCATTCATTGTCTCTTTCCCAGGTTATTTAGAAGCAGGCAATAGAAGATGAAAGAGGCCCAGATTTGGGGTGTGGTTGGAGATTTGAAAGGGTGGACTTGCTGAGGAGTCATAGGCACAAAGTGTAATCATGGAAACAATCTTCCAAGATACGGCCAGTGTATCTAGCAGAGAAAGCAAAGGGGCAGGAAGGAGTCAGGACAGACCGGTTTTTATGGTCCCACAATGTTGATAAGCAAGTTAACATGGTCCCACCAGGAGAACAGGACCAGGAAGAATTGGGGGTTAAATAGGATAAAATTATTATTATGGTCAATATATATAGATCAGGTTACACAGAAACTGAATGGATCCTGCAGCACCTTGGAGAGCTCCAAGCACATTGTTCTAGCTGCTGCCTGGGTAACTGAGGCTTTTAGTTTTTTAGTTTTACTTTATTGGCTATCGATATGGAGTAGGACTCTCTAGACCCATGAAAGGTTATTCAGATGTTGAGGGCTTTTCAAGGATGTCTAGAGGAGAGTCCACTCCATGTGGACTGGAAATTATCTGGCCAGAGTGTGGTGGGTGACAGATTCCAGACTATGCAGTCAGCCCTATGTGGGAAGATGGAACTGTAGTCTCTGACATCTTAGCACTGACACTAACTGCAGGATTAGATGGAGAGCAAAGTTAATTGTTTTATGTACCAGTCAAACCTGCAGCTGTAACCAAGTAACCTGAATTAGGGCATCTTGAAGTCATTTGGACTTCTGAACTTTCACACTATGGCAGGGCAGCAGAGGAGTGGTGACATGCACAGTTGCATAGCTCACGCTCCCAAACTGCCCTTCTTTCACTCTTCATACTTTCCTTGGCTTTCATGGTCTCTTTCATCATGCCCCCACCATTCTTTATCTCCAGTCACAAAGACTCTTAAACTCCATATCCCCAATATTATTGTCTACTTTTTAGTTACTTTCATTCATTTCATAGGAAGCTTAAAAGAAGCCAATAAAAAATTAAACCAATAATTTTTGTCTTCCAAATCTCCTCTTTTTCTGTGTATCTTGGTAAGTAGCAAACATCATCTACCCAGTTACCAAAGCCATAGAACTAAGAGTCATTTCACGTTTCCCCTCCTTACCTTCACCTTACCTTGCTTTTTAGGTACTTACAGGTTCTACACCCTTTCCCACCCCCATCCCCCTGTCATTGCCTTAGTTCAGTTTTCATACTTTCTTACTTAGATTTCTATAGTAATTTTCTAACTGGTTGCCCTGCATCTAGCATGGCTTTTTAAAATTTATCTCTAAGCATAGTGTGAGCCCACCTGCATTCGATTCTTCTGGAGAGCATATTAAAATGCAGATTTCTAAACCTGTAGACATACCAAGTCAGGATTTTCAGGAATGGGGCTAGCTAGGTGTACATTGAAATTTGCGGTCTGCTACTTTCTCCGCTGCTGCCAATGTGATCTTTCTAAAACAAAAATCTGATTATGCCACTATCTTAGTTACAGTCATTCTGTGCTTCCCCATGCCTTTGTGTTAAAATACATACTTTTTGTCATACCTGACTAACCCTTTATCTGTCCAGCTTTGCAGTTTTATTTCCTGATGTTCCTCCCTTGCTACCCTGCATTCCCTCCATGTGAAATGCTGCAATTCCTGGCATCTACCATGCCCTTTCTTGACTGTATGCCTTTGGACATGCAGTTCTTTGTGGCTGAAATGCCCTTCTTCACCTTGTTTGCCAGATTCCTTGCATCATCTGTGCCCCATGTAGCCATAATGTCCTTCCACTCTATTCTTTAGCACCCATGTGTTCTTCTATCCCAGCACATTTTAAAAGGTTTTTAGGGGGAGATTTGTGGCATGTAGTTAATTT
Organism: Ailuropoda melanoleuca; assembly: GCF_002007445.2. Taxonomy (NCBI): domain Eukaryota; kingdom Metazoa; phylum Chordata; class Mammalia; order Carnivora; family Ursidae; genus Ailuropoda; species Ailuropoda melanoleuca. The sequence continues at coordinate 188,342,114 of NC_048218.1, read as the reverse complement.
GTTACTTTGAATTTATTTAAGATAAATTACATAGGAGTCCTAGTTTTCAAAGTCTGGCAATTCACCCTATGTATGTCAGAAAATTGTCTATTTTCCTAAAGAAATTGTGGTATAGATTCCCATTTTGTAGTTTTTTTGGGTGGGCAGCTGGAAGGATCTTTTTATTAGAAGATAACATCATTGGCTGTTCCCAAATCTTTTTGTGGTACTCAATGATTATATCAATAAATGGTGAATAGACTTGCAAAACTATATATTTAAAGTAATTTACCAAAAGTATAATCTTAAGACTGAAATGGTATCAAGTGTAAAAAAATCTCATATTAAATTCTCTGTGATCGTGTACCCTTTATGTCCTAAAGCCAATACAATTTCAGAGGTGACCTTTTCTGATGTGTGTATGCATTCATTTTGGCTTCATTTGTGTGCCAGAACTTATCACTTATGGTACAAAAAAGAAACAACAAAAAGGACAAATGTTTTGCTTTGGCTTCAGAACCTGAAGCAGCACTAAGTTCTTTCTGGCTGTTTAGAAATGTGTTTTGAAAGAAAGTGAGCCTACAGACTTTTATAAAATATGAAATAAAAATAAAATAAGATTGGTGGTCACAAAACCATATTTTGACTTCAGGCTGATATGTCTAGTTTCCTGGTATAGCTTTGGCTACTTTGTCTCTTGTAAGATAATTCATCATTCGACAAGATTCTTCATGGGTTGAAATGATCTGTCATTTGTTTTGCAGATACCTCAAATCAGCTATGCATCCACAGCCCCAGAGCTAAGTGATAACACCAGATATGACTTCTTCTCTCGGGTAGTCCCACCTGACTCCTACCAAGCGCAAGCCATGGTGGACATTGTCACGGCCCTGGGGTGGAATTATGTGTCAACACTGGCTTCTGAGGGCAACTATGGAGAGAGTGGTGTGGAGGCCTTCACTCAGATCTCAAGGGAGATTGGTAAGCATATATTTATCAGATGATTGCATTTGGAGGTGACAATTTGTGGAAGTCTGAGCATCTCCAAGTGCTCTCTGATCTGTATGGAATAATTAGAGCTCCCACAGATGCATGACCCAGGCTGTCCACTCTAGGGGGAAGTTGGGTTCATTATAAATGATTTTGTTGTTCATGGTCTATCAAGGTGACACTTTGGTGCTAATTTAGGAGATAGAGCTCCCGACTCAGGCAAACATTTTTTAAAGTTGTCTGTTTTGATGAGGGAGTTTGCTGGCACATTAGAGCCACTGTAAATTTGAATAAATGACATACTATTTGATTGTTCTAGATGGAAGTTTATATTAGCAAGTCATTAAATTTAAAAAAAAAAGGCAGTGGAATTTAACATCCAACACTAGAGGGATTAAGACTGGTAATCATCTTAAAACAGCACTGAAGTAACCCCCAAGGCTATACTTCAGCAATATTCTTATTGTCATATTTGACTTTTTGCATTTTTATTCTTAACCTTATACTCCGTAGCTTACAGTGGAATGAAGGGCAGTATGTAAAATTTGGGTCAGAACAAGGTGCTGATGAGCTCTGTCCTGGGCTTTTTTCAAGGTGCTTATCCAAACCTCCATAGGCATTTTACCACATGCATGTTTAGCCATGAGGTTGTAAATCCATTTCATTATGTGAAAAAAACAGAACAACACAAAAAACAACTTAAAGTGCAAATCTTAATGCTGACTGGTCAACAATATAACTTGATGGGTGAAAGGAGACATATTGTTACTTAACAAATACTATTATTCTTATTAAGAATTGCTGAATAAAATGTACATATTTTTTCTCTAAGAGAAATAATAATATTTTGTGGAAAAATTAAAGTGCCCCTTGGCTGTTTTGAGTAATTTTGAACTTGAAGGAAGAAATTATATTGATAATTTGTTGTCTTTCTTGGAAGCTTCAGCTCAGGAAAGACCATGGGAGTGATTTGGGCTTATGTAGAATTACCAAGGATGGAGTCTGAAGTTATATTATTGGAATAAGATTTCTCTCGAAAGACTTGAAGATGCTTGGGATCTGTTCTTCTGCATATACTAGGGCATGAAAATTTATTATACACAATAGTTAGTATATTTAACATTTGTTCCAGTGTTCCAAGCCTGGTGTTGTTGGACAGATTGGGTTAATTGATTTAATTGAAGAATTGTCCACACCTGTTGTTAGTGTCCATGATACCATACTCTTTGCTCTTTGAAATTTTAAATTCCATCATTTTTGCTATAAAAATGATTCAAACATTCAATTAACTTTAAATGATTACCAATTATATTATCTTCTTGGATAAGAATCCTAAGTTTATCTTGGAGGAAATGCCCACTCAAATGAAAACAAAAGCTTCTTGAAGTAAGGTTAATGCATTATTTAAGCAGCTGATGTCAGTTCCCACCAGAGTGATAATTCTACAAGAGAAGGAAACTGATAGAGTATGTATTGAAATGATATGTTTTTTGCAGTGATCCTGTACATTCTTCAACTACAGGTCACATTGTGTGCATGAAACAGATTGCTATGAAAAATTCAATACAGGACATAATTTGCCAGTTGTTGCAGAATCTGATAAAGTGCATTGTTCTAAAAGTTAAGTGAGATCACAGTTTTATTCTTTTGACTAAAAAAAGAAATACTTAGTTTTCACTTTTGGGGAGCATTGCTATACTTTGGTAATACTGTCACATAAAAGGATTCAGATGGTGCCGTTCATTATTCCTGGGAGAAAATAATTTTAGTGCCTTGTGTATGCTCCTGATTAGAGCAACATGTTTCTTCAATGTTGATCCTTTCAGTATTCTGTGACTTGATTGGCTGTCCATTCTATTTCAGCTCTCACTTATCTGGGGAATGGAGGAGGGCTGGATTGTCAATTAATATGCAGAATACTGAAAAGGCCAAATTGGTACCACACTAGAGTATGCCATGGAATATATTAAATATCAAAATCATCCCTCATTTTAATGACAAAGATTTTTATCTAGAACAAAAATAGCTGAAAATTAAACCTTTTACATGACAATGATATTAATGGGAATAGCAAATGGTAGCAACTTAACCCATTCTGAAATGATCTGATGACTCTGATGAAAATTCATTAGTTTTGTAACATTCACTTCTCTTACTACAACATTGACATTTCTGTCACCAAGTTAGTAGTGTGTTTTTAAAAATCTTAGTGTCTTGACTGAGAAGGAGATATATAAATTCATTTTGTGGAGTGTCTGCCTATTAATAAAATTATATATTTTCCCAACTCTTATAAATTTTCCTGTACTCTGTTCAGATTTTCTTTCTTTAGAAACATTGATTGCTAAGAAGTTTCAGTGTAAATTGAGGCTTCCAATGTTTCCTCTCTGATTAATTCAGACAGATCATAATGGAATGATAGTGAAGTAAAAATCTGTTTAGTGATAAATTGCTTGTATGGTTTGATTAGAACATTTTTCATTTTAACAAATCTGAGACTTGCAGGAAGTGTGTGTGAATCTTGGAGAATGAAGAAAATAAGTAAATAATGGTCATGAAAACAGACAGATGTCTGTGATGCCTCTTACCTAGCCAAGATCCATCTAGGGAGAGCAGGACAGGAGTTACTTGATAAAATAAAGACAAATAGTCCCTTGATAGCTGTTATAGTATCAGCCCAAGGCATTCTTGACTATAGGATTTTTTTTTTTGAAAAGGCCAAAACATATTTGAGATCAGCAAATAGCACATTTGATTGGAGCATAGTTTGTGTCATGAATTATGGGAGACAAAATTGGAAGACTTGACATGGACACATAGTTGAGTATTTCACCTCCCAGAGAGGTAATTTTATTCAACTTCTAGTCCATGAAGGAAACTACTGAGGGGAGAGGGATCTATCAGGACATGTATTTAAGAGTGTAGTAATGAGAAGTGGAAGATGGGGAGACCAGTTGAGAGGCCTTTGCAGTATCAGTCTTGGCTTGATATAGGGCAGTGACAATAGAAATGGAAGAGGGAACAGACTTAGGAGACATTTGTGAGGTGGGGTCTATAGAACTTAGCAATTGATTGGAGGTAGAGCTTGAGGGTAAGAAAAAAATTAAAGTTGAACTTGAAATTCTGAACCTGGGCAATTAGGAGAATGCAAGTGCCACAAATAGAAAAGAGTCAGTAAAATGGAGAGGTTGATTTGGAATTGGGTGGGAAATGTGGTTTTGTTACAAATACAGTAAATTGTAGGAATCAATACATATCTTTTTGGAGAAAAGCAGCAAAAAACGTTTGCCTAGAGCTGAGAGGGAAACTGAGATATAGACCTGAGGTTCATTCTCACAAAATTGGTAATTGAGCTAGGAAAGGTAATTGCTGAGGTAGAGATATAGAGTGAGGGTTGAAAGGGGCTGAGGATAGACTCTGGGGAGAAGTTTTACATAGAGTTATGTGATAACAAGACTTGGTAAGGATGCAGAGAAAAGGGAACCCTTGTACACTCTTGGTAGGAGTGTAAATTACTGCAGTCATTATGGAAAATAATATGGAGGTTACTCAAAAATTAAAAATAGAACTACTCTATGATCCAGCAATCCTACTTCTTAGTATATATCTGAAAAAAAATGAAATCAGTATCTTGAAGAGATATCTAGACTCTCATATTCATTGTAACACATAATAGTCATAATAGCCAAGATATGGAAGCAACCAAAGTGTCCATTGATGGATGAATGGTTGAAGAAAATACATATAAGTGGAATATTATTTGGCCTTAAGAAAGAAAGAAATCCTGCCATTCATGACAACGTAGATGAACCTAGAGGACATTATGCTAAGTGAAATAAGCCAGACACAGAAAGAAAAATAATGCCGAAAAAGTTGAACTCATAAAAGCAGAGGGTAGAATGGTGGTTGCCAGGGGTTAGGGAGTAGGAGAAATGGGTAAATGTTGGCCAAAGGGTGCAAGCTTTCAGTTATGCCAGTTGAATAAGTTGATACACCAGATGAATAAGATGAATGTATAGAATGGTAACTATAGTTAAAATACCGTGTTGTATACTTGAAATTTGCTAAGAGAGTTGATCTTAAGTATTCTCACCACAAACACACACAAATAGTAACTATGTGAAGTGATGGATATGTTAATTAGCTTGATTGTGGTAATCATTTCACAGTATATACATATTTCAAAACATCATGTTGTACACCTTCAATATATACAATTTTCATTTGTCAATTTTATCTCAGTAAAGCTGAGGAAAATTGGTATAAATGGAAAAAAGTGTGGGAATAATGGCCTAGACTTAGCAAAGCTAAGAGTATGGCAGAGTGTTCTCTTCTCTCGGTGGGTTTGTGGCTAGGCTATGAGGGGACTCTCTGTCTCCTTTGAAGAAGATTTCCATGATGGGAGATGGTAGGAGTTCTTGAGGAAAAATTCAAGGATATTGAGCAGATTTTCATTGGAGAACAGAAACTTTTGACAGAGAGCATAGCTGAACATGTGCGGTCGGTGGCAGGAATCAAGGAGTGTCCTTGAAGGGGTGCATTAGTTTCCTAGGGCTGCCATAACAAAATGCCACAAACTAGACGGCTTAAAACAGTGGGAATGTATTGTCTCACAGATCTAGAGACCAGAAATTTGAAATCAAAATGTTAGCTATGCTGCTTCTAAAATCTGTAGGGGGAATCCTTCCTTTCCTTTTGTAACTTCTGGTTTCTGCCAGTCATCTTTGGTATTCATTGGCTTGTAGAGGCATCACTCCAATGTCTGCCTCGGTCATCATTTCACAGTCTTCTCCTTTCTTGTGTCTGTCTCTGTCTTCTCTTCTTATAGGGATGCCCATCATATTGGATTAAAGGCCCACCCTACTCCAGTGTGAACCTTATCTTAATTGCATTTGTGATCAACCTATTTCCATATAAGATTATATTCTGAGGATTGGGTTTGGGACTTCAACATATCTTGTTGGGAGACACAATTTAATACCCATAGCAGTGGGCAGTAGTGAAGATGGGTGTGCTTAGGAAGCTAACTTGCAGTGACAGGAATAGGAGGTAGACCAGGACAATAGATTAGAAATGAAGTTGAGAGGGGTGTTAAGTAGACAGAATTTGGTTAATGGAGAAGCCTATACAAAACCAGTTCAGAAGTTCCTTTCAGAATGTTACAGGATTTTACCCTCCCTGGCTACTTTGGTGGATGGAGTGATATGGATAATGGATAATTCAGGGTTCCAGACTAGGATATGTGGTGGGCTCCGAGTCTGGCTTTCCTAGGCTTCTAGGTAGTTAAGAGCTTCCCAGTAGGATCACAGTGGGCACTCCCTGTGCAGTGTTGAACTGGCTGTTCCACTTCCCTGCTTTGTGAAATTCCAAGGTGCTGCTCTTTCCAATGACACCTGGAAAATTATGGACATCCAGAGAGCCCTATTGAGCCTAATTTATTTTTATTTTCCCCTTTGGGCTCTCTTGGCCTGTAGGAAGGGAATAGCTCAGTTGCTTCTGGTTTTTAAGACTTATCCATGTTGCACACCCTCAGTTGTTAGGACCAGAGTCCTCTATTTCTGTCTTGTTTTAATTATTTGATATGGTGTTTTCATTGATGTTGTAATAAAGAGGTTCATAGTATATGCTTACATTTTTCCATCATAAGCTCTGGGGCTTGCAGCTTGTGACTCAAAAAAAATGACTTCCTTGAGTCTTTAGACAGGCTTTCACTTGTCTTACCTTATTATATTATTTTTAAAAAGAAGACAGGATAATAAATGTTAATGCTACCGCTATCATTATAAGGGGCAAGAAAGCTAAAGCTTTATCTTTGAAGATAAAAGGAATTTGTGAAAGCATTATATCTTCTCACTGTGGATTTGTACAGTATGGCAACACACCTCCTTTAATCAGTCATCATGTTTATGAATGGCTTATTGGAGATGACAGGCCTGTGAGTCGTCATTGCGCACATTACAGGGGGCAGAATAGACCTGATTCTGTCAAAGCTTCTAGCATACGTGACTTTTTTTTTTCTAATTTTTTTCTTCTAATTTGCAAATGCTGGAAGCTTCCAACTATTGTCTGACATGTGTTTGGAATCTTAAAATCTCAGAATTGGAAGGGATTGCAGAGGTCGTTGGACTGGCACAATCTGTTTGAAATGTTAATGTAATAAACCAATTTAATTAATTCTTTTTTGTGTATAAAATGACTGACACTTGCCAATAGTGATTTATTTTTTGGTGAGGGTCAAGCAATAAAGTCAGGGAGATTTCATTCCTGGTATATAATTGAAAAGTGCCCACTGATCATATTTTTAAACTATGTCAGTGCCATTTTAAAAGAAAGCATTTCTTTCCTCTTAGATTATAAACAATAACCAAGTTTCTATTAGCTGAAATGGATTCACTTCAAGATTAAAACAAAGTATTTTCAATGACAGAAAGAAAGGAATACATAAAGAGCAGCTTTCCCCCTCAGATGTTCATTGCTTTGGAAAAATGACTTCCAGCAGGCAAAAATCAATTTGACAAAAGTATTAATGTTGTAAAATACTATGAATGAAAGAGAACATTTAAATTCAATTGAAAATTTTACTTTATATTCCTACAGCTGAGTTCCATTGATAACACCACATTTCAAGTTGCAAATCATATTTAATTAATATTAACACCAGGTAATTGGCAAGAATAACTTCAAAGGAGGGCTGAGGAAATTGCAAATTGGAACTGCAGGTGCAGTGATCCTGCAGAAGCTTTATAGGGATCCAAAGAAAGTGTATATGATTTTAACAATTACTGCAGGACCTGATCAAATAGAGCATCATTTCAAAGCTGGTCTTCACCTTGGCCTTTCTTAATATTTAGGGCTTAGGAACTGCTAAGTAGCAGCAACTGCTGTTAATGTGAAATAGCAAGCAACATTCAATAAGTGCTTTCAGACCTATGATTATTTTTTTTTTTTAAAGATTTTATCAATTTATTTGACAGAGATAGAGACAGCCAGTGAGAGAGGGAACACAAGCAGGGGGAGTGGGAGAGGAAGAAGCAGGCTCCTAGCAGAGGAGCCTGATGTGGGGCCTCGATCCCATAACGCCGGGATCACGCCCTGAGCCGAAGGCAGACGCCTAACCGCTGTGCCACCCAGGCGCCCCTAGACCTATGATTCTTAATGCTGTAGTTAAGTGTTTAGTAAACAATGGCAATTTGAGGCAGTAGAACCCACATTGGAGTCAAAAACTTGTTTAAATGTCTCTTCTTCAATTATGAGACTTTGAGGATTAATTTTCTTGTCTGAAAAATGGGAGCCCTCTTCTCTGTGGTCATCAAATGATATAATACTGATGAATGTTATTCATAAACTCTAACATGCTCTTTGAAATCAGGTATTACTAGTGAAAGGAATGGGGATAAGATGGGTTTTTCTCCCCAGTGTGTGGCAAAGCTGCGTATTATGGGGGTGGTAGATGTACTGCCTGGTGTGTAGGATAAATAGCCAGAGAGGGCTTGGCTGGCTTTGTTAATTACCTTCAAACTTACTAATGTTCTTCCTGAGAGATCATGGAGATCAGAAAGGAGGATTCTGTGAAGCTCCTGACACCTTCCTCTCTCTATTCTCCTTACTAGTCTCCAAAACCACTATGGTAAGTCTTCTACCCCAAGTCTTATTCAATAAGTTATAATGATAAGTTACATTGTGTCACCTGACAGTTGTCTTTGCTTGGGTCTGGTTGTTTAGTTGCCACTTAGAAGAGTTGAGATACCGGGACAAGTTGGAATATTTTGCCTTATCTTCAGTGATGTGCTCCTATAGGTCCCTTGGCACCACTTGGCACTCTGTAATGCTGACCTCTCTGTATCCATCTTCTCCCAGTTTGTGTTTTTCTCAGGGGATGAACCCCCCACCATGTATTCCCCCCCATGCTAATATCCAGCAAAGTGCCTGGCACATAACAGATGCTTTATGAATTTCTGTTAAATGGTCATTGTCGCCAGATTCATGGTTTTGTTAGTATTGTGAACCTAGACGTCAGGCTTGCTCAGGCTCTGGGAACTGAAAGGCAGAGATGTTTCCAACAATGGTTTATACATTTTTTTTGCTAATGTGTAATCTATATGGGAAACTTTAGGGGCTTCCATACTGTTGAGCTACTTAGAATTCAATGTTTTATTACTGGCAAATATCAAAGCCTATAATTTGTAGGTGGAGACCACCTCTAAGCTCTCAGGTCAGACAGTGCTAGGGAGTAATTAAATGTTTCTCTTGAGCTGGGTTTGAATTCTGGAATTGTCATAACCTAGCTATGAGACCTTGGGTAACTTAATCTTGTTGTGCCCCAATTTCTTCATCTGTGTAATGGATTTAACAACTGTGCAAGAACAAACACAGTTTGTTCCTCTTTCTTTTTCAACCTAAATATTAATTTATTCAGCTAGCATTTGTTGTGCACACACCCTGTATCAGGACACACTTGTGCCAGGCTTTCAGGATGCGGAGATGAGTCATGGCTTCTGCTTCCTTCCTGGGTACCATGTATCGGAGGACTCAGATGCAAGCAAACCATTACAAATGCCTTAACAGCGGTTTATGGGCATTGCCCAAGATCATGTTGCCTAAAAGAGGGTGTCCTGCAGTTCAGGTAACAAAAGACCTGGCATCACACAGTGGAGGCTGACAGTCTGTGAACCGTAAGCTCAAAGACAGTACACTATGTGATGGGAAGTGAAATTTCGATAACTTCAACAGAAACACAGTTTCCTGAGAAAGAGGCAGCACGGAGAACTGAATATAGAATATGGTACTGACTTTGTAAGGAATGTTGTGCCTATTTGTGAAAAGTTTAAGAGGTATAAAATGTATATAGATTTTGACCATTTTTATTTCTCGATCTATTGATGATTACTCAGACAAGTGTATGACTTGCCCTCTCACATTAGCTCTTCTTCTCCCTGATCACCTGTGTCTTTGGCAATGTTTTTATTTTTATTTAGTTCCTCAGCCTGAGCCAGGGCCAACAGTTTGTCCTTGACCTCAGCCCACAAATTTCCAGGGTTTGAAATGTTTTGACCATGATGGACCCTGTGCCTGGTGGTCCCAGGGTGAGCCCTGATCCCCTCTCTAGGTCGCTGCAGACTTACTGTGTTAACCCATCCTTGACTAACACTCTGGATCCCTGGGAATGGGGCTCTGCCCTCAACTCTGGACTCTGAAGTTTGGGCTGTGACACTCTGCTGATTCCTTGTCGACTCTTTCACCTGATCGGGTGGGGGTGTCCAGTCCTGCCTACATTCTTGCACAGTGGCTGTGATCTGACTCTGCATAAGGCCACTGAGCACAACCCTGCCTGTGGAGTGAGCCCCTGATACGTGCTGGTGTCCTGACCCTCTCTGGCTTGTTTCCTTTACAGTTCTCACATCCTTTTAGAGTCCTATCCCTAGAATAAGAGAGCTTAGCCTCAGATGATGGTGTGAGGTTCTTTTTCAGAGATTCCCAGGCAAATTCTTGGGAAGGACCAGCATCTGTCACGTCAATGGTGCAGTCCATGTTTTGAGTTATTTTTTCCTACTACCTAACTCTCATCACCACCTATATTACTTTTCTAGGGCTACCATAACAAAGTACAACAAACTGGGTGGCTTAAACAATATCGGTCTAGTCTCAAGTCCTAGATCAACGTGTTGGGAAGATTGGTTCCTTTTGAGCATATAAAGGAGTATTTGTTCTACCCCTCTCCCCTGGCTTCTGGTGGTTTGCAAGCAATCTTTGGTGTTCCTTGGCATGTAGACATATCATTCTGATCTTTGTCTTCATCTTCATGGTATTCATTCTGTGTGTGTGTGTGTGTGTGTGTCCAAATTTCCCCTTTCTGTAAGGACACCAGTCATATAAGATTTCTATAACGACACCCACCCTAATCTAATATGACTTCATATTGGATGACCTCATATGAGTATGATCTCATCTTAATCGCATTTGTAATGACCCTTAGTTAATTACATCTGCAATGAAAATAAAGTAACATTCTGAAGTACTAGGAGTTATCATATGAGTTTTTCTGGGGATACAATTCAATCCCTAATACCAACGATGGCTGCTGATTTATGGAGTTCTTTCTGAATCGAACCCACATTTGTCCTGGTTCTTTGGGTGGACTCTGGGCCTTGGGCTACTCAATTTCTCCTGAGGCATCAGCTTCTGTAACCAGGTTAGCCAACCTTGTTTCCCCTTGTCCTTGCCAGCTGGTCTCTGGATGCCTCAGAACTGAATGCCTGAGTCATGACAAGAATACCCTTTTCCTCCTTTGCCTAGCCTTAAAGAAATCACATTCTTTTATTTCCTTTTCCAAAGTAATTTCCTCATTAAAGCCATTCTGCTTCGAAACTCTAGCACTTGATGGGAGCTTTAAGGTGCAATGTGTACTTCACTGTGTCGATGAGAGAACGTAGTATAAAAACACCCTCCTTGCAGAAATGAAGAAACATCAGAATCCATTTATGTCAATTTTGTAGGCCTGAAAGAGTTGGCTTGAGAATTAGGAGTGTGTTTTCCCAGTTTACTCTATTACTTATCAACTAAGCGCTAATTATGGTTTCCTTGAAAATAAATGGCTCAAGAATAGTACAATCAGAAGGCTATGAAATGAATAGTTTGTTGAGATAGGTGCCGATTATTTCCGGGGTCGTGTCCCTTGGCAAAACCATGCTGCACAGTCTTTGTTCTCTAACATCTGCATGTTTGACAGATACTGGGCTTCTTTCTTGGCTTCTTTCAGTGTTACCTGCCCAGAGCCTTTCCATGACTCATTGGGGGCCCCACAAGGGGAAGGCAGGGGAAAGGAGAGAAAGTGAAACTCAAGTCAGCATATTTTGTTTCTTGTTAACAGCTCTGGGAAGAGGTTTGGTCGGGAAAAGAATTTTAAGTAATGATTTAAACATATCTTCTGGCATTGTAGCAATGAGAGGGAGGAAAAAAAGCCTCTTGCAGCAGCTCAGATACACTTCCAAGGCCGCGGTACTCAGGGCCATGTGACTCTGGGGCCACATTTGCATCATGGATCACGGCTGGCATGCACATAATGGACTATTAAGGGAAAGTGGGATGCACAGAGTACATTGCCAGCCTTTTGTGTTTGATATCGTGAAGGGCAACCAGTGCGTTCCCCTTCAAAATGATGCGTGATGCTGTTGCCGGAAGGAATCCTGCATTAGATGGAACTATTCATGTGAGCTGATGTGACAATTTATTCAGCAAATATTGGAGCACCTACTATGTGTGTGAACCCCGTTCCTAGGAGGTTGGGGATATGGTGTTGGATCAGACAGACCTGGTTGCTGCGCTTGTGGGATTTCTAATCAATCTTACTGTCTTTACATTTCTCATGTCCTTTTAGTCTCCTGTCTCTAGGCTATGGGAACTCAGCCCAAGCCAGAAGCAGTGTGAGATGCCTGGGACTGAGAGTCCATGAAAAATGTGGAGAGGGGGCCTGGGTCTGTCGCATCGATAACTAGATCTGTTCAGTGTTCTGGAGGCTTCCATGGCATGCTGGGAGGGAAGGGACATATGTTTGGAGGAAGAGTATACATGTGTGTTTGTGTGGGTATGCAGAGGGGTGGACCTGGACGACGAAGGAGACAGGCCCGCTCCCCAGGGGGCAGGCGATCGGGAGCAGCACAGATGCGGGTGGGGTAAGTGCCGTTTAGGCACACAGAGCATAGGTCAAGAAATTACCTTTCCACGTGAGTAACGTGAACTTCCTGCCATGTGGCACGCCTGGAATTCCTGCCTTCCCCTACATTGGTCTGGTTAATGTTTCCTTATTCTTCTGTTCTCAGATTCTTTCCCAGAAGTCTTCTCTGCTCTCCTTCTCCTCCTCCCAGCTAAGTTAGGGTTCTCTTCTCTGTGTGCTGCCAAATAAAAACAAACCCAGACATGGATAAGGAGAGACTTTATTCAGGAGAAAGACCATTGTAATAGAGAATGCCCGTATCTCAGAAATCTGCAAACAAGAAAAAATCAAAGGGGAAAAAGTCTTTTCTTTTACAGGGTAGAGAGGAATAAGCAAAAGCTTAATGGAGATTTTTAAAGGGAAGTTTGGGCAAGCAAAGGGCAAATGACCAGTAAGGTCTGATAGGAGAGTGTCCTCTTGTGGTCAGCCAATTACTGGGGGAAGCAAATAAGGGGACATGTTCCATTTTTCAGTGCTTGCTCAGATTTGGGGGCAGACAGAGTTCAGAGACATGTAGGAAGGAGAGAAGCCTGACCTAAGTTTTGTCAAGACAAAGTAGAAGGCGAGAAGCGGGCCACTTTGACCACTTAGTCAGTTTCTAGGTACCTTACAAATAGATATCTTACCACTTTGTATTTTAATTACTTCTTTGTCTTCCTTCAGAGGTAGAGAGCACACCTTATTTATCCTTGTATTAGTACTGTGGTTGCAGGGTCTGGAAGAGGCTCTAACAATGCTTGTTGAATGAGTAGATAAATGAGCACAGAGCAGGTGAGTGCACCCTGGTGACAGGCTATCAGGAAGGAGGTAGTCTGGAGGGTGTAGGTTGATGAACAGGCTAGCAGTTCACACGGAAGGGGATGGGCCCTGCCTAGGGTCAGGATTCAGCATCACATCCTCCCTACTGGCATTTGGGAGACTTGGGGCCTGGGTGGCAGGGTGGGTCTACAACAGAAGGTTTCATGGGAAGCAAGGAGAACTAGGAAACCAGAGTTTGAGGCCAGGTTTAAGTTGGGAAACAGAAGCAGTAGCTTAAGTAGATGACAGCAAGTTTGATGCCCAGACTGGTAAACTTGATTCTGAGAACCAGAACCAGACACTGGACTTATAGTTCTGGCAGGGCAAAGTCGAGTTAAGGTTTAGAGCTCTGTGAGGTCTGACAAGTAGGTGCATGCAACACCAGAAAGTAGGGAAATGTGTTGAATGTATTACTCCTCTTTCAAATGTCTTTGAGTGTTCCAGGTATGTAAGTGTGTGGGATAATTCATGACTATACGATATCCTAAAGGTATATGTCATCTGGTATTTAGAGCCGTGACTTCGGGCCCTGAGGAGCTTGCTTATTCATGATTCATTTGACAAAAGATTGGAGCCAATATGAGGTTCTAAGGATTGTGCTAGGTGCGGAGAATTCACACATGTGGTCTCTGGACTCAAGGGGCTTACTTAGATTCTATTGAGGAGACTGATTTTAAAAGAAAATCAGTAAACAAACTAGTAATTATAAGTTGAAACTAATGATTATAAATCATGTTTTATTAAGAAAGAAACAAATGCATGTTTATAGTTTATTGGTGAGATATCTGGGAAGCTGGTGTGGCTAGAAACCAGCAAGGAAAAAGGTAGCAGCTCATGAGACAAACATGTCAGAGGCGTGATTGACTGGTTTTGTAGACCATGGCAGAATGTGTGGATTTTATTTTCAAGCAATGGAAAACCTTTGAAGACATTTGATTTGAGGGTGGCATGGTATGATTGAGATTTTAAGGGGATCATGTGTAGAAACTGGATTGCAGGGCAAGGCAGGAGCCACAGATGAGTTAGAAATTCATTGCAGGCAAGGTCTGAGGTTGGCTTGGACTAGGGTGGGGGTAACAGCAGGGAGATAGATGTGTGACTTGGCTTAGGCACAAGGAGAATCGAAGTTCCAGGCCTGGGGAAGTGAGGTGAATTGCTGCTATGGGGATCTAAGCCACTGAAACAAAAGTAGCTTAAGACGTGTTGGCCAGCAGCAGGGTGTGTCCTGGAGCGCTTAGATTAGGATGGGTGTGCCCCAAATGACGCTGTGACTCCCCTAAAAGGATATTTCTGGGGTGGGAAGTCAAGTGAATTATTTCCTGCCAAAATTTCACTTCACTTAAAACTTAAGTGAAAAAGAACAAAAAGGTAAGTGTCCCCCAGGTTGCTATTATCTTTTTTTTTTTTTAAACAAAATCCATTTAGAGATCTTTATTGGTGTTTTTCCTGAGTGCTAGGAGGACCTGAAGTTTAGAGTGTTCTTGTTAATAGTTTCAAACATTTTCCTCTTAACTCATGTTTCTTGTTGCTCTTTCACTCATATTACCTATTCATTTTAAGACTCATTAATCATTATGCAGTTTTCTGAACATTTTTGTGCTCTTATAGTACAGTGGTGATTCTGGAAACACTCCTGGGTCCCCATAGTCAAGAGTCATAGAAATAAATGGATGCTTTGACGCTTTGGTCTCTAAAAATTAGGTTTAGTGCATCTTTTATTTAAAGTATGCAAAATGACGATTTGACCTAATGACTTTTGATTTGCAAATTCCAACACGCATTGTATCTATTAAATGTGAGTATATGCTTACCAAAGTCTCAATAAACCTTCCATGGAAAGTGGAGCCTCTCTTGCTCACCACCCCCACCCCGTCTTATTGTCCCCAAACCTAAGAGTCTCCTTAGAGAACTCATTGAAAACCAAGGGAAAATCATGTTCTTTTTACTATCACTTGCTATTTCTCTTTTGAGGTCACAGACTGGTTTCTGCAGTCATGTTTCTCATCTTAGCCTTGCCAAGCTACAGGGAGAACAAAGAATGTTCTTCAAACAGCCTAATTTCTTACCTTTCCTTCCCTCTCCCCTCACTCACTGTGTTCCATGCCACACCTTATGTTTTCTAATGTGCCTGTGTGGATTCTCTTCCATTTTCTGGAAATGAGGCAACCTCGGTGTCTGCCTGGAGCTATTTTTGTTCTTCAAGACCCTGCATTAATGATACTTAGTGAGGCCTTCCTGGATTCCCTTAAGTAGTGTTAGTTGAGCTCTTTTCTGAGATTGCAACCCTTTGCACACACCTTTAGTAAAGAGAGCGTTTATTTCACTGTCTGGACTCAAACCAATGAGGGATTTGGGGGTTCAGAAACCTAGAAAGTCTAGGAGTAAATCTGACTTCAGGTAGGCTCAGCTCCGCATTTTAAAACGAAGGCAACAGGAATGAGTTCCAGCTCTGAGCTCTGCTTTCTTGCGTGTTGGCTTTATCCTCAGGTTTCTTCCATGTGGTGGGAAGATGGCCACCAGCAGCTGTGGGCTTATACACTATACTGCCATCTTAGTAACTGTATTAGTTTCCCAGAGCTGCCTTAACAAATTGCCACACACTGTATGGCTTAAAACAACAGAAATTTATTCTCCCACAATTGTGGAGCCAGAAGTTGGAAATCAAGGTGTTGGCAGAGTTGGCTCCTTCTGGAGGCTAGGAGGGATAATCCATTCCATGCCTCTCTCCAAGCTTTCGGCGGCTGCCAGCAAATCTTGGCATTCCTTGGCTTGTGGCTGCATAACTGTAATCTCTTTCTCCATTGTCACATCACCTTTGTCTTTTTGTTTGTGTGTTTTTTTCTGTTTCTTTTAAAAACACTCGTTGTTAGATATAGGAGTCACTTTAATCCAGAACGATTTCATCTTGAGTTTCCTCTCTTAATTGTATATGCAAGGATCCCTATTCCAAATAAGACCACATCCTGAGTTCCAGATGGACATATCTGGATGTCCCACTCTCAGTGTTAGTGGAAAGGGTGTACTTCCCTCCCATTAGTTCCAGCAAAGGTCTAGGCTTGGCCCCGCCATGTTGGGTTTTATAGTGCCTCACTCAAATTACCACTGTGGGCTAGGGAAAGGACTGTTCACCTTGGACTTCACATGAGTCGCCATGAGTCGCACGCCCATCTGGAGCTGGGGAGAGGAAGGTGGGATAAGCCCTACTTGAAACACATGGTCTAAGCCAGAGGGAAGGGCCATTCCTCAAAGCTAAATTGAGGTGCTCTCCTAGAACAAGGAGAAAAGGCTGCCAGGCAAGTGAATCACACAGATGTTCACTGCACACACTGTGTGGTGCCAGTCTGTTGACATCTCTGCCTCCCACCTAGACTGTGACCTCCGCAGGGGAATCAGCAACCTAGTCTTATTCGTCAGTGCCCGGGGCATGATAGAACTCTATCAACATATGTTAAATGAAGTTAAAGTAGCTAAAATTTTCCTGAAAAATAGGACTTTAACCATGAATCATAATATTTGTCAAAAATAGGTTTGGCTTCCTTCTAAATGACAACAAATAAAACAGTTTCAAGGACAAGAAAAGGCTTCTGTAGAGGTGTTCTCCTCTACTTTGAAAAGGATCTGCATTTTGTTCTGCCTCTCTTGGCCCTAGTGTGTTAGGAACCAAAGGATCAACCCAGGGGCTTCATGCTCATTGATGGGAGTCATGTCTACCTACTCAGCAGTTGTCTGTGGCAAGATATGCACTGCCCACCACCACCACTAATGGAGTCCAATCTGTGAAAATAGCACATATCATACAACAGCCAGAGAGCTGCCTGATAGGGCCTCTCAGCTATGGGCCAGTTCTGAACACCAACTAATTGGACAGAAATCAGAGGAGCTCAGGTTAGAAGGAAAGAACTAGAACATCCTGTTTGGCTGTCTTAAATATGGCTCAATCCTCTGTTTTCAAAGAAGATATTTTAGTTATTTCTATGGTTTCTAAATCAATGACTTTTTAGTTTCTTCATTAAAAAAATGGAATTTTCTTTGGGACTGTCAAGAAGTATGGAAGCCTTTTGTGCTGTATGAGTCTTGAGGAGAGAAGAGCACTCTGGGAAAGCCCTGTTATTGAGATCTGACTTAAAATGTGTAACTATAATTGGCATATTGAATATAATCCATTGTGACACTTCTTTATTTTAAAGTTGCAACCACTTTAAGTAACTTTATTTTTTTAAGTAGCTTAAAGTAGCTTTATTTTTCTTCTTCCTACTAATTCTTTAGATATGATGGTCTAGTTCTCCCAGCACTCCCCTCTAGAGGGTATCTTGGCCTCATACTCTTAGTTCTCTAGTTACTTTTAAGTATATGAAAAGTCTCATTTCAGTTATTAAAATGTCCAGTCCAATGGAATAAAACTTTGAAATTCAGCAAACTGAAAGTTTCTCCCCTCTCACAGATTGGAGCTGTTTTAGGCTAGAGCCCTGCAGTGGAGAAGCAGGTTGGGCTATGGTTGGCTTCTTCTCCTCTGCCTTTCTGTGCCTTTTCTCCCTGTGCCCCAACTTCCTAGTCCTACTTTAACATCCTGGAGTGGTTAGTGAAGCACCAGCAGAGGTATTCCTGGCTTGGGATGGCTATAGTACCTATCCTTAATTGATGGCGTTGTCTCCTCTTTTCCCCATTTAAGTTTTCCTTGGAGAAACCTTGGTTTTCTCCCTGGCATTTGGTATAGGGCCCTCCATGTGGGTCACCATATGCTTTGGGTCTTGATCTCAGCAGCATGAACTTGTGAGTTCAGCTTTTCTCTCCCTTGCTTATAAACAAAAATCTGGAGGTAGGACTTGATTAATGAAAGTGGAACAGGAAACTCTGGTTTCTTTTATGTATGCTGCAATAGGAGATGTCCCCTGGTCACATTAGATGAGATGTATTGCACACTGGCTGTGGGCAAGGCACTGTGACAGGCACGGAGTAGCAATACAGAGATGTATGTGATATGAGGTAAGATTCCAAGAACTTAGAGATAAGATGAGCAAAAATGATTTCTGGAGGGAGGTACAGGTCACAGGCTGTGTAAGTGCAGAGGATGAGGTGATTGCTTCCAATCAGGAGTGTTATGGAAGGGCCTTCTGGAGGGGATGCATTGGGCTGGGTACTGAAGGAAGAGGGCGTGTATGTAGATGGAGACCAGGGGGGCAGACATTAGCATTTCAAGCAATATGTGCCCCATAGAGTTCAAGATTTCCATTGATAAATACACAAGATTGCCCTGGAATTCTCAATTATAAAAATGAAGTTTAATTTGCTTCCTCTGGCATACATGCCTTTGTATTTTCCTCACTTCAGTTTTATGATCAAGAAGGACCTGATCCATCAATGGGATTTATGTTTCTGATTTCCCAACATTCTTGGTATGCATCATTTTATCTCAAACCTTTTCCATGTTGGTGGTAATAAAGACTTGTTATTCTGTTCTTACTTTGAAACATTCAGTAGTCTGAATGTCATTGTCATTGGAACTGTGGTGTTTCCTTCACTAGCCTTCAGTAGCAGTGATTCCTAAAGAGGGACCAGGATGGGTGAGTGTTAGTGATAAGAGAAAACCACCTCTCAATATCCTCAGAATGGGCCATGGTGATCAGGGCCTGCAATCACTGTCTCCCTCAACAATTTACCTTTCCGTTCTTTCTGTAGATGTGGCACAACTATGTCATTGCTTTATTTTAATGACTTACAGAATCTGAGGCTCATTACAACTTCATGTCCCCACATTATTGATGGTTTTGTGTTTGCAGAGAACTATAAAGCTATGTCCTCTATAAGGAAGGTGGCTTGTGTTTTCACATGTTGTTTACCATAACTAACATGGTCTAGAGTATACCTCAAGTTCCCCAGTCTACTCCCAGAGTTCAATTACTCAAGTGCATAGCTGTTGGAGACAGCAAGAAGACTATAGTTCAGCCTATCTCTTCAAAAGAATCTACCCCCTGACCTGTTTTGTATCTGAAGATCTTCGTGTTTGCAAGTGCAGCCCAGTCTAGCTCTGTACATTTTCATTGTTCTGGTAGTCATCTCTTTCTTGGATACCAACTCTCCTTGGAGGTTGGGAAACACTTTTTTTTTTTTTAACTCTTGAAAGACAAAAAATATCTTAATATCCTTTCCAAGGAAAAATGGGGCTACTTGCTGCATCTAGATACCTTCAGTGATTTTTAAGCTCTGTATTACATTATGAGATTACAGGCACCTTTCCCCCCTCCCCCCAATAAGAGGTGAGGGGACCACAAATGTGATCTGTAGAAGGTCATATTTCTGCTAAGGTCTCCTAATACTTTTATAAAGTACCCGGTCTCATATATCCAGGTACTATGTTGTTAGGTGTTGTGGTTACATGAACAGAACACACACTATCTTCTAGGGATTTACATTCCAGACCAGGAGTTACTTTCTGTGGTTGTCAGATTCGGTATTGAGGCTCTGGGAGGGCATGTATGAAAGTACTTTGTTTTGCCCAGAGATCACGGGAAACACTCTCATGAAATGATGTTTGAACTGATTTGGGATAAAGGGGGCTGGCATTTGAAGCAGAGGGGACAGCATTTGCCAAAGTGTAGAACCAAGAAAGAGTATGGCAATTTTAAGGGAGTGCAAATGTTTTGGCAAGGTAGGGTGCAAGGAGTCTGGAGGTTTATAGGTGAATGACAGGAGATGAGACTGGAAAATAAATGAGAACAGGCTTGTAAGGGACCTGTTTACCAACCCAGGAGATAGGCCTATTGAAGGATTTAAAACAGGGCAGCAACACGGCCAGATTTGTGTTTTAGGGAGGCCCCTCTGACAGTAGGTTGAAAGATGGACAGAGAGACCCAATCCATCTGTAGGCAGCAAGATGAGTTAGTAGGTTATTGCAAAAGTCCAGGCAACAAGTGACAAGGCCTTAAATAAAGCTGTGGTAGTGAGGATGGAGGTGAGGTGACAAATAGGACTGTTAGGAAGTAGAATCAGTAGGTTTTTGCAAGCAATTGGATGTACAGAGAGAGAAGAAAGAGATAACTCTCACACTTCTGACAATTATGTGGATGATTGTTATTAGCCCAAATGAGAAAAACAAAAGGAAATGTTTTAGAGTAAACTAATATTTTTAAAAAGATTATTGAATACATTCTACAAGGATGTTTTTGGATGAGATCAACTTTACCTCAATGGATTTTGAGTAAAGCAGATGGCTTTCCCTAATGTGGGTAGACCTTATCCAATCAGTGGAAGGCCTGAATAGAACAAAAGATTGGCTTCCCCCAAGCAAGAGGGAGTTCTGTGGCAGTCCACACATTTGCACTGCACCGTCGGCAGCTTTTCTGTGGGTCTCCAGACCGCTGACCCACCCTGCAGAATTTGGACTTGCCAGCTTCCATAACGTCGTAAGCCAGTTCCTTAAAATAAATCCCTATCTCTCTGTCTACCTCTCTCCCTCTCTCCCTGTCTATCTACACATCCTATTGATTCTGCTTCTCTGGAGAACCCTGACTAATACAACATGCTTTGAGGCCATTGGTCTAGCAGTTGCCCAGTGATACCAGTATGTGATGACATTGGGTAGGTGACTTCTCTAGGACTCACTTGCCTCATCTGTAAACTGAGGATAAACAATAGTCTTTACCTCTATGGTTTTTGTTATAATTAAACAAGAAAATCCACATAAAGTTTTTAACTTAAGGTCTAGCATGCAGTAAGCTCTTAAGAAATGTTTGCCATTATTATTATAACCAAGGAAACATTTCCACATTAGTGTTAATGATAATAACAACTCAGATTGTTACCTTTCCCAGGAGGGATTTATGTGATAATAGGGATCAGAGTTTTCCATTAGAAGAATTAGCCTCTTAGCTTAATGCTTTGCACATTGAACTAATAGGCAAATGTTCATTGAATGGTTGAATTATTTCCTAGTACCAATGAGTAGGATCAGAGAACCACAGCAGATTCCAAAAGGGAGAAACTGAGGCCCAAAGAGATGAATGACTTAGTAAAGGCCATAGAGTGAGTTAGTGGAAAATCTACGACTGGGGCTCAGGCGTCCTGGCTCCTGTCTAATGCCTTTTCTCCTGGAGCAGGGGCCTGCCCCTGAAATCAGACCATGCAGATAATCTCCAGGCTGCCAAACTAGCCCATTTTAGAGAGGACTATATTTTATATTCTCCTTTGTGCAGGTTAGGCACCTGATGACTTATTTGGTAAACTCCTTAAAAAGCTTATTCCTGAATGGACCAAAATGTATAAAGTATTTTTGTATAAAGTATTTTTTAAAATTAAATAAAAATGGTTTTAGGATTATCAGCCTACATGAATATGGAACAAAAGAAGACAAAGAGTCATACATATTTTTTCCCTTCCTTTTCTGGTCAAACCCTTGCACACGCAGTATGTGCTCACCATGGGCACACCAATTCAGTGTTTACTCTCACTTTAACTCCCTGCCATTTGTCCTCTTCTCTCTCATTGTAGCGAAATTACTTTGTAGGAGTTATCTCAGAGACCAAGTCCAAGGCCTTTACTCAGCTTCCTTCCTTCTTGACCCCTTTGCATCATCCACCACAGCCGATCCCTTCTTCTTCTGGAAACTGACTCCTTTAACAGGAGGCAGAGCTCCCTCTTGACACCTTCACCTCCTCCCACCCCAATGGTAAATGTTTCTGAAGGAACTTTTCTGGCAATCTCATCCAAGCTATTACTTTCAACTATCATCTGTGTGCTGATGGCTTGCCAAATGGTATCTTCACTTCTGATGTCTCATCCAAGCTGTAGACTCATACTCTGTCATTCATATTTATCTTCCCTCCCTCCTTCCTTTTCCCTCTTCCCTCCCATTTTGGGCCAGGCACAGTACTAGGAGCAGGGGTTACATATGAAGGCCACAGGTTTTGCCTTCAGAGCTCAGGTTATTGAGGGGGGAGTCAGATGTTGGTTCATGCAATCACAGCAATTCTAACAATTTGAAGTGTGCCGTTGAAGATGTACCTAAGATTCTGTGGGAACATAAGTAAAGTAAGATCGTGAATGATTAATTCTCTCTGGGCAGGGGTGATGACAGGATTGGTTTCATGAAGCCAATAGGAGTTGAATTGTGAAGATGGGAAGGTATTAGCCGGGTAAAAAGGGCTCAAGGGATCATTCAATTGCACAGGAATTGAGAAGCATGTATTTGCAATGGCAAGTTGTTCAGTGTGACTGGGCTGCAGGAGTTCAGGATAGGGGCTGGAGAGATGGGTAAGTGAGAGAGAATAGGCTAGGGATATGGGCAAAGGCCAACTGAAAGAGGACCTTCTGTGCTGTTCAAGGGATTTTTAACTGTCTCTCAACATCTCTAATTAGCATTTCATTCTTATAATCTCTTGGACTGAAGTGATCTTTTACTTCAAATATTTCTGTTGACCATATTAATTTTCAGCTAATGAGAAGATACCTAGTGGTGGGTGTTTTGTTTACAGGCTGAGTGCATTTCTGGTAAAGGGAAGAAGGGCTGCTTTTGATAGCAAGCCTTGGACCCAATCCAAAACTGGCTTAGATAGTAAGTGCATTTATCTTCCTACCTAACAAGAAGGCAGGAGGTATGTCAATTCCAGGGTTGTTTATGTCAATGTCCAATGAAAGCAGCAAGGATTTAGTTTCTTTCCATTTTTACACTCTGCTGTCCTTAGCATGTGGGCTTCCTCTTCATCTTGGTGCCCTCATTGTCTCATTGTAACAGGTCTAAGTATTTCATGGAAATGGCAATATCTATAGAGAAACAAAAGGAAATTTCTCTTTATGGATATCTCCATTTTTTTTTTCAAGAGCAAAGAAAAAAATCCTTTCTTAGAAACCACCAGAAGACTCCCTATCATGTCTTTTTTGGCCAGAATTCTTTTACATGCCTCTTTCTAATTCAGTACTTAAGTAGGAAATAGAAATACGATGATGGAATTCGATCATTCATTCTCAGTGGTGGCAGAACTGCCATCATAGGGACAAAAATTGGTTTGGTTGTGGAGGGGTTTAGTTTTCTATGCTACTGTTACAAATCACCAAAAACTTGGTGGCTTAGAAACTACACAGAACTATCTTACAGTTCTGGAGGCCAGAAGCTTAAGATGTGTCTCACTGAGCTATAATTAAGGTGCAGGCAGGGCTGTGTTCCTTCTGGAGGTTCTAGAAGAGAATTGATTTCCTTACCTTTTCCTCCTTCTAGAGGCTGCCTGCATTCCTTGGTTCATGGCTCCCTTCGTCCATCTTCAAAGCCAGCAATGATCAGCTGAGTCTTTTTCATGATCCCCTCTTTCTCTTTTCTGATTTTCTGCCTTCCTTTTCTCCATTTAAGGACTCTGTGATTATATTGGACCCACCAGGGTAATCCAGGATAATCTCTCGTCTAACATTCAGCAGAATAGCAATCTCAATTCTATCTGCAACCTTAATTCCCCTTTGCCATGTAACCTAACGTATCTGCAGGTCCCAGACATTAGGATGTGGAAATATTTGGGGAACCATTATTCTGCCTACCACAGGGACAAAAATATCTTAGATTTTTACAACGGTTTGTCCTCCGAAGGCCACAGAACATAAACAGGTGTACAGTAGATCTGTGGTATTAAAATTTCATGTGGAGGGAGTTGGGGAGTATTTGAGGGGGAAAAATGTCTACAAAGGCTCTCCACGTGGCAATGAGGGGAAAGAAGGATGAGAAATATTAAGTCAGACTAACTAAACTAAGACTTCCCAGCAGGGCTCAGGAGGGGCCAATGTGCTCTGAGGCAAACAGCCAGTGCTGCCTGAACAATCTATCAGCAAGGAGGAAGGGGAAGTAGCTGTTGGGTCTACAAGGAAGCAGGATCCACTCCAGGGGTACGTCTAAAGCTGTGGCAAGAGAAAGGGTAATCAGTAATGGGGTAATAGGCAGAAAGCATTAACTTTGGCAGGGTTGAAGTCACGCAAAATCCAGATGGTTTCTGCCATTGTTTGTTCTTTCTCTCCACTATTTTTGACTTACTTTTATTTTTAAATAAGTAAAGTGATGAAGTATCTATCCTTAGAAAGCATCAAAGTTTGATTGTCACTGACTTTTTAAAGATATATATAAATGATATTGCCTCATACTTCAGTTGTGCTTATATATGTCATGGTTGGATGGCTTGATGTAACAATATTTGGAAAATGAGATCAAAATGGCTGATTAGAAATGTTATGATAATTTTTTTTATTTTTTAAATAAATGGTCTTCTTGGGGCGCCTGGGTGGCTTGGTTGTTTAGTGTCTGCCTTCAGCTCATGGCATGATCCCACGGTCCTGGGATCCAGCCCTGCATTGGGCTCCCTGCTCCGCTGGGAGCCTGTTTCTTCCTCTCCCACTCCCCCTGCTTGTGTTCCTCTCTCTCGCTGGCTGTCTCTCTATCAAATAAATAAATAAAATATTTTAAAAAATAAAAAAAATAAGTAAATAAATGGTCTTCTTTCTATATGGGCATTTTCCCCCCTCGTATTTCACTAGCTGATTGTTTATCTAGAAGTTACCATTCGAAATTCCATTACTTCATGGACTGTTCACAAAGCTTTGGAAAATTACTGCTAATTCTAAAATAATTGTACCACTTATCATTACTCAGTCAAGAAAAATGGGCATTTATTTATGCTTTAGCAATATTTAGATAGGCAGTTACACCTCTTCCTTTAAAATAGTCCTGATTGCAATGCAAATTGCAAGCTGTGATACCGTCACTGAAAATTGGAAAGGCAACAATCTCATCTGGTTTGATATCCTCTGTTGACAATGGAAACTTCTAGCTGTGCTTAGTCATCTTTGGATTTCTTTACTAAGAGGATCAGTGAGTGGTCTTTTAACCAAGGCCATATACTGCATTGACATATAGTCATTCCCATGGCATGTGTGCCTTCTCTAACAGGAATTATGATTGCCCTCTGCTGCCAATGCAGTCTTCACCATTCTGTCAGTCTTGGTACTGAGATTGGGGGAGCTGCTCTATGAACACTGAACTCAAGTCCATAAACCTTAGTAAATGCCTATTCTATGCCAGGGTCTGTGTTAGGGGGATTAACAGGGAATGATCGATGCTGTTATGGTCTGACAAAATGGATGAATAGAATGGTGGTGTGCAGAAGTGCCATGAAAGCACAGATGGAGGAGTGGAAAGAAGGATCAGGGAAGGCTGCAAGAGGAAGTGATATTTAATCTGGATCTTGTTAGGAAAACTGAAATAAAGACATGCTATTTTAAACTATAGCCACTTTTAAGGAGGTAGGAAGAAATTTGGATAAGCATAGAACTGTATTTGAGAATAGAACTGGCTACAGCCAAGTTCTCTAGCTAAGAATTTCTCAACCCCAGGATTCTCAATCCCATGACATTTGGGGCTGGATAATTCATTGCTGTGGGAGCCTGTCCCATGCACTGTGGGATGTTGAACAGCATCCCTCGTTTCTACCTAGATTCTAGAACTGTGACAACCAAAAATGTCTCTGGCCATTTTCAAATGTCCCTTGGGGGTCAAAATCATCCTCATCTCCCAATTGAAGATCATCGTTTTAGATAGCAGAATGAGAAGAATACAGAATCCCAAGCAATCCTAAAAGGAGGAGGCAGGGAGAACAAGAGAATGGGAAAGAAGAGTAAAAGAGCCACGAAGATGGTAAAAATCTTGGTTGCCAAGGAGGGTTACCTGGCCAGTAAAAAATTACTGGGGGAGGAAACTTAAAACAACAACAACAATGAAACAGGCATGTCTACTGGCCAGCTTGAAGTGGTTTGCATTGTTTTGATGTAAATGGCCGCACTCAAAGCTTCTTATACGCACAGCGGTCTTGGGTGGCTGATTTTGTTTTTAGTGGGAATATTTCACATAGGGGAACATAGAATGTAGAACAGGGAAAGTCACATTCCCCACAGTAGCTAGTCCATAATTAGAAAAGAAGCTAGAACCATAGGTAACCTCGAGGCTGGAGCCTGCTCTAAAAATTGCAGCAATCTAAGGGAAGTCCGTGAATGTACACAGAGAATCAAATGGAAGTTTAGGCGAAAACCGTTTAGATCTCAAGGAGGGGAGGAGCACTTCTGTTTGAGGTCTGTATTATATGGGAGAACACACCAACTAGAGGAATATTACTTATGAAAAATGCTGGCATTTGTCTGGCAGAACACCAGAGGGCCAGAGTGAGCACACAGACACTCCCCAGACCTCTGTATGCTCTTCTTCCAACACAGGTGCTCTGCTGAACACAGACACATGCAGACACAGGCACAGACACTCCGTTAAAGGTTTGGCCTGAGAAAAATAGTACGGACAAAGAACAATTCAGAATAATAAAGGCAATGTAAAGGGAGACTAGCACATGCATAGGATGTGTGGATAGTGATTGGAGGACTGGATAGGGAGTCAGGAGACAGGACTTCTGTTCTGGTTCACTCTCTAATTCTCTGGATGACTCTAGGAATCACATCACCTCTCTAGGCTTTAGTTTCTTCCTCTTTAAAGACCTTGGTTGGATGAAGTTGTCTAACCATAGATCTTTCCTGCTCTAACATCCTATGAACCCATGAAAAACCTTAAGCATAACTGACGTGACTCCTGTTGGCCACTTGGATGTTTGTTTATGGTGCCAAACCCAGGTCTGGGATGGACACAATGGCCAAGCACGGAGTGAAGAGTCCTGAGGCTTTGGTCAACCACCAGGTACCTGGAGGATCCCTGTCAGATTTTGCTCTTTAGGGACTCCTTAAAGGGCATTAAAGTCTGGGTGTTGTCCTGAGAGGAAATAGAAGAAACAGAAGAGAAGAACAGAAGCTACTCGGACAGCAGGCACTAAACTTCCCCTGCTGAGTGTCCCAGAAGCTTCCTGCCTCCTCTCAACCTTGTGGACTCTCTCTCTCCTTTCTGTTTTCCTGGGCTTGAAGTCTCACTCCTTTCAGTGTTTATTCATTGTTGATGATGACGACTCAAAAACTGGTCTTCTCTTCATGATTGCCTGACTGTTTGCTGTGTTTTCAAGATTGGTCTGAATGTGGACAGAAGTAGAGGGTTCTGTTACTGTTGCATATTAAAGCATTAAGAGTCCATCGGCAGAAAACAAAGTATTTTTAAGGCGGGGAAACTATTCTATATATTTTAATGGTGGATACATGCCATTATAAATTTGTCCAAACCCACAGAATGTACAACACCTAGAGAGAACCCTAATGTAAACCATGGACTTTGGTCCATGATGTGTCAGTGTAGGAACATTGAGTGTAGCAAGTATACTGGTGGGGGGTGGGCAGGGATTATATGGGACACTTTGTTGTGAGCCTAAAACAGCTCTAAAAAAAAATTATTTGCCTTCTCTTTGGGTTTTTCTCAGTTTTTCCATCACTGTTTGGGACTCAGAGCTGCCTTAAGGAAGCTTTTACCATACTATGGGAAGTTGTTTACCAATTTCTGCTTTTAATGCAGCTGTCAGACGCTCAAACTATCTGTTAGCCAAACTGGCTTTCTACCAACCACCTTTTCCAAGCTTCTGTCTCTTAAATACAATGTTTTTGACTAGACTAAGCATATCAAACAGTCTTTTAACACTTTTAAAGCATGGTATTTGCCACCATACATTTCAATTCAATAAATGTCTTAGCACTTTCTCTGTGTAAGGCCTTCTGCTGGATGCTTTTGGGTTGTACAAAGATGAATAAGGTGCTATGCTGCCTTTTTAATTTGATCTCCAGTAGGATTGGGAGGAAGATATGGGTAAGTAAGTTGTTTTGCTCTTCTTTCAGGGTCACAGTGAGCACTGGCCCAGTCAATTAGTCAGCGCTGGTTATTCAAATGTCCTGGTTCCCCTGCTCCCTCTGTGAATAATGGTAGAAGTCTCCTTGGCTACTGTCTCAAAGACAGGACAGGACTATATTCGTTAAGTAGATTCAACAATTCTTGAAAGGCTTTGTGGGTCACTGCTACTCTCTTTGCCATATTCCATCCCAAAATCACGAAGGTGGATTTATCTCATGGATGATGAGACAATCAACTTCATTTGTTTCTAATTTCTCCGTTGTTATTATATCTACTCCTTACTTCATTGCTTTCCAACTAAAACAACACATGAATGCATTTATCAAGTAAATGTATTACTGTATTTCCACCAATTTTATTTTAAACAACTAATTTCATTTTACTAAACTCCTAGTACAGCTATATTTTCTTCAGCGTGACCCATTGGTTACATAGTTGAGGGGGAATACCTAATTCTAATGGATTTAAGACTTAACTCGAAGTAATGCTACATTTTATTATGGAAAATAATACTTGTTGCCCATGAGTTATCATATTAGGGATCGTGCAACCTATTGATTGAAGTTACAGCCTCACCCGTAGGATGCTGGCTGTCACCATTCCTTCTCCCACCGCTACCACTTAGGGCTTTACTAGGAACGTGACTGTGGGCAACATTTCTTACCCCCAGAAATCTTTGGGAAAATAAAGTAAGCTTTCATGCAAAATGGGCAGGGGCCCGTACATTAGGTGTGGCTATCTGGAGTAGGAAATATACCCATAATGCTGAGAATGAAATGGATTTTAAGAGTACACAAAGGGCAAGATTGAGTTTCTGTTAAAACACGCTACACAGGAGAGTGTTTGTACATGGACACTGATAAGCACCTGAAGAGTATCCAGAACTTCAGAGTTTCCAATCAAGAGGTCAGAGTATAGCAGAGCTTGACTTTATCACTGGATTCAAAGCTGTGGCAAGGTTGAAGGTGCTAACATCCAAGATAAAAAGGGGCTTCCAGAATATGGAATTAGTTTAACATTTAAAAGCAGGGAGCAGACCATGTAGAAAGCAGTAGTGTATATCCAACATTGTTAGGAGAGGACCAATTGACTGGATGGAATCTTATTGTCCCAGGAACAAGGCAACTGGTATGATGAGGAAAGATGCCTTATTTATGTCAAGAGGCATGTCTCAAAGTCATCTCATTTCAAATGATAGTGAAATGTGTGAGCATTTGTTAGTGTGAACCATTCCCCAGGTGTCTAACAAAGTAGTTGGACGTGCAAAGCTAAGGATCATCCCCCAGAGAAGGGCAAGTGGGGACTTTCCAGAAGCTTTGTCCCCAGAGGAGGAGCAGCACCCTGCCTCATTTCCTTCCAATACACACATCTGTGACCTTCTGCTGTCCTTGCCTTTGCCTATATTGTACAATTTCATGCTCAGATGTGATGCATGGATGAAAATTGGAAAAGTGATAAAAAAAAAAGGAGTATGTGGAATTAAATTTTCATAAATGGCAAAAAGACTGAGTTTTACATTGAAGTCTCCAAAGCCTCCCTCCTACTCCACCAGTGGTGCCTATATTCTGGATTATAATTAATCAGAATACTATTTTATTGCTACATCTATTATTTTAAAAGTCCAGTATTGTTTGGAATATCAGATTAATTCAGCATACCATTGTATTGCCATCTGGGCTTATCAGCAACTATTTCCATTTCCAAGTCTTATTAAACCAAACATATTACAGCAATTTGTATGTGAAACATTCCAGCATTACTAAAGACTTCATAATACTGAAAACACAAGTTAAATCAAAGCTACCTAAGGTTTTACTAATGTTACAGTCCTATCTACAGAAGACTCTTCTTTTCAAGGACAAAAATTTGTTACAAAAACTTCTAATTATTTAAGAGCTAGTGACTCCTACTCAATAGGATTTTCTGTCTAGTTGGAGGAGCACAGTCTTACCACCTGCATAAAAAAATGTGTGAGAGAAGACTTTGTGCTCAAGAATCTGGGCTGGTCTTTCCTCTGGTCCCTGATCTGGTGGGTTTCTCTCTCCTTGTGACTACTGAGAGTCATAAAATTTGAACTCAAAATGCCTTCCTGCTGTTTCTACTAAAGCCAACTTTTGCTGGATCAGCTTTAGTTTCATAGACTTTGGAGAAACCAAGCCATCCAGCCTGTATAATCAGACAAAATAAGATCCCATGGCCCATATTTTCGCCTCTTCTGAAAGAGTAAGTAGAAACTTCTAAGCTAACAGCAACCTCTGAACCCCTTTGAAAGTGTTCATCTTCTCAAAATCCATATCCATCTTAGGTATCTTGAATAGCCATCTTTAGGGTTTTACTGATGGAGTGAAGACTGTTTTTTTTCTGTACTTACTCATCTGCCCCCTTTGGAGTCATGGTCCATTTCTCTATTCTTCCTGTTGATGTAGTCAGACTGACCCAGAGGCATTTCGGTTTCCACCCTGAAAACCTTTTGTGTGGCTGACCCTTATCAGCTATTGAGAGATTTCTTCCCTAGTAGGTTCTCCAGTCTCTAGAAGTTTCATTCCCTGCAAAGATTTGCTCAGTGACCTGGAATGAGTGATATTTGTTCCTGCCTTCTGGGGAGAGGAAGGCTGCCTTCTCCAGCTGTGGCGGTGATGAATGACTGACTTCTCTCTCCTTCTTATTGCTCTTTCACCTTGCCTTCTTTCCTCTACGAGTTGTCTCTATAGGCTACTTTTTGAAGGAAAAGGAAAGAGATGGCTTATTTGCAAGCAGTTGGTGGGCTAACTTCACCTCCCTTGATCCCCTGCCAAAATAAAAGAAGGGAACTAGAATAGCATCTAACCTTATCTCACCCATCTTCAAGAACTGGCTAAAAATAATGTTTAAGATTTATCATGCGTCCTGGGAAAACACCTAGGGCTTTCTACCTTAAATTGTGCTTTTTACTTCTCTATGAACATTCTTTGTGTGTGTGTATTTTTTATGTTTTGAGGTAGCACTATAATTTTTCCATTCATTCATTCATTCATTCAATCTTGCTGAATTAATAATCATCTCCTGGGTGCCTATGATATGTGTGGTGGTGAGCCAGGTGCTACAAAAGAAATATAATATGAAGGCTCAGCATTTAGTTACTGATAGGACAGGCCAGAAACACACATAAGACCCTTTTGAAATAGTACAGAGAAGCATAGAATTCAGCTCAAGGACAAATGATTTATATATAGATGCTAAAAAGTTTCAGAAAAGAGGAGATCAATATAATCTGGAGTGATTGGAGAAAAAAAAAGTCCACCAACACAGTGAGACCTTAGAAACCCTTAAAAAGTCAGGCTCAGGGGATTGCACTTTATTCTATAGATAGTGGGAAACTTTTTGGAAATACATTAGCACTCTCAAAGCATCTTGTTGGGAGAGATGAGCACATGAGAACTCTGTGGCTAAGAAGGAAGTGGCTCAATAAAATGTGAATGAAGAAATGAAGAGCCTATCCAGACCGGGAGGGCCTTTTGAGATTCTCAAGTACGAGGGTGATGAAAATGAAGGAAGGGAAAATGTTTGCTAAGGTTAGAACGTTCATCGGTAGACATAGATTGTGCAGAGTAATGTTTGAGTAAACCAGGTATTGAGCAGGTGAGCATGGGCATGGAGCATGCATATATTAGACAAAATGAGGGAAACTAGGTGAAAACCCTGGAAACAGCATAAGCCTCACTATATCTCAATGGGCAGAGTGGCAGCTTGAGTAAGAACTGTGTGATCAAAGGGAATGGACAGAAATTGATGAATTCAGGAGATATTTATCAGCAGTATCAGGGGCATCGCACTCAAGGCGAAGCTGGGCATATAGAAACAGAAGGGAAATCCTGAATGAAAAGACAAGTGTTTCTATTTTTACCATACTTAGTTTCAATTGGGGGTCTGATATTCCATTTGAAATATCTTTAACAGAGAGGAGGCCGATGCGATTTATTTCTGCCAAAAGAAAAAAAAGTATAGAAAAAGTCAACCGTGAATCTCGGCTATGTCACCATATTTTAAATCTATTACTTTGATTTACATTCAGAGGCAACATTCTCTTTTGAGCTGCGATGTTTGCCATTGTCTCTGAACTGAATTCCACAAATAAGGAGAGGAATATGAGAGACGTCTGAGTCCCAGGCAGGGTTATTTCCACCTAACTTTTGATCTGTTTCAACTAATGAAGGGCCCGTCAGGGGCTAATAAAGGAGGCTTGTTGTGGGTGATGCAGAGAATGTAGCTCTAAATGGTCTTAAATTAATATCCGTTCACCTTCATGCTTGACTTTGAGCCTAGTGACATCAACGCGCAAAGAAGTCAGGATGAGGTGGTCTTCAATCATTATCTGAAAACCAAGTCTGTAAGAAAAAAGTTCAGTTTTAAGCTCATTAAGGGATACTGATGAATACTCCAGGATATCAAATTAACCATTAAAACCTTTTGAAAGTTGAGTTGAAAATGAGAACATTTTTTTCCCAAATCTTTTGAGATTCGGTTTTTGAAGTGAATAAAACTCAGAGCTTTTTAGTTTTTATCCCTAGTCATGATGAAGAGAACATTAAAGGACATTTGCTGAAACTACTTACATCAAATCTAAGAAGTTAGTTTGGAGAAAGAACTTCTTCGGCAGTGTTATTTTCTGTAGGATACTAAGTGTGATCCAGGGCCTGAAACTCGTAGAAAACAGTTCACAGATCTTGGTATATAGACCATTTGGAGAGTAAAACCGAAGTACTTATTATGATACATCGTTTAATGCTTTTAGAGCCTTAAGATGAAATAAGCTGGTTCAGTATATTTCTTGGTTAGAATTATGTTACTGAAAAGGAGAAAAATTCCCTTTTTTCTCTTATATAGTTTAATGGCTAAAGAGTATGGGATTTGAAGTCCGATAGACACAGGTTTAAGTTTTATTTCTACTGTCACCAACTCTGGGATCCTGGGCCATTTTCCAAGTCTTAGTTTCCTCATCTGTAACATGGGGATAATCACAGTCCCTACAGCCAGAATTATTGTGAATGCTGAACCAATTTATACATATATGTTTATATATGTGTATATAAAATATGTTTGGGTTAGTCTCTGGCATACAGTAATAGCTCTTAATTTTCAGTTTTAGGAAACATCAAAATTAAGAAAAATAATCCTTCTGTTAGCTGACTTTTTTTCAGCAAGTTCCTATGATGCATCCTGGTTTATAGTGACTTGGAAAGTTGTTACATGGACTAGATATGGGAGGAATTATTGACTGTATTGACTTTAATATATTAGTACAGAACGAATTCCTGATTTCTGTCATTTTTTGGGTCATTTTTATTTGTTGTTCAAAAATGGTGGTGAACTCTGTCACCTTCAGCTTGATGCTTGTGTTAGTGATATAAGTAAAACTCAACTTCAGAGGTTTTTAAGTGTAGTGTTCATCCTTCTGACAAATCATGATTTTATTTAGAGGACAATCGAATCCAGTGACATGCTCAGAATGGACTTGTTGTATATGATTCTTGTGTAGAAACAAGTTTACTTGTAGATAGACATGCTCATAAGTGTGTAGATGGATTGATTATCTAAGTGCATTTTAAAAATTTTCAAGTACAGATATCAGATCGTCTCTACCAGCTATCCACTTACTCTGATAAATGGAATTTAAAAAAGACTTTAGATATTGAAGGCTAAGAAAAATGTAAAAGACAAAGAAAATAACATTTGTTCCCATGGTGCTGCTACTAAGATTAGTAATCAATGGTGATAATGAATATTTTTTTCCAAATTTGAGTGACCTAGTTTTTCATTTGCAGACAGGGTATTGGCAGGGGAAAAAGAAAGGGAAATAACAAACATTTGTTGAACACCTACTAGTATCAGACATAGCACTCTACATTTGCTATCCTATGTAATTCTTAGAAAAGCCCTACAAATTCTGAGCTATCTTGCCCATTTTTCAGATGAGGAGAGCTTGTCTCAGAAAGGTTGCAAAACAAGTCAAGATCCTCTCTTTAGCAAGTGGAATAAATGGGTGCTTCTAATCATGATATCATATGGATGCTCATTTGTGAAGGAATATCATCTCCTTTGGTGAAATAAATCATTATTTTGAGTATTGTTAATGTTTAATGCTGAGAAAAGAACTTTCTGGTGGAAAGAGGTGATTATTGACAGTTCTACTTCGGCCTTGAGGTTTTGTCATCAGCTTACCCCAACTGTACAACCACTGCCTGGGCAAGGCATACTCTCAGGTTCCTGTTCTTACAGAGCAAAAGGATTTCCTAAGCACAAGGGGGGGGTGTTTCTCGATATTGATCATACTAGATGCAGCACTGTGCACTGGCTGCCTGTGGAGAAAGTGGAAAGAACTTCTGTTGCCTTCCAATGAAAAGTGCTTCAGTATAACACAAACTCAAACTGAGTATTAAGTTTATATATTTTTAATAACGTATAGAGAATTTTCCCTCTCAAAAGCAGAAAAGCCCTAGAACTCTGGTGTGATCTTTATCTCCTTATTGCCAGTGTTGCTGTGGGAGCTCAGCTCTACCCGCACACATTCAAGTATAAAGCGGTGCATCCCAGCTTAAATGAAAGCAAGGGAGCAGCTGATCACTCAGGCTAGCAGAAGAGCACAAAGAGAAGACAGGTGAGGAGGAAAGGCCTCTGGGTGTCTTCTTCCCATATTGCTCCAGGCTCTGTTGTGTGGCCATCTGTGCGCCAACTGCAGACTCAGCCTGTCCTCAGTAGGGGTCAGGAAAAGCTTTAATTCAGTACCCCTGGATTGCACATCCCAGCCTCTCGGCCCGCTCCAACCTTGTGTTCTGGCTCTAGCGCAGCTTTTGTCCTGTTTCCGGGAGCAAGTCCTCCTCCGTATGTGCCCCAGTTCCAGTGGGAGGTTTTTCCTCAACCTGAATCTAGGGAAACCAACCTGGTTTGTCCAGGACTGTCCTGGTTTTAGCACCGGAAGTCCCATGTCCTGGGAAATCTCGCAGTGCCAGGCATCTGGAACGGTCAGTCACCTTGCAAGCCCCCATCTGGATAATGGGCCTAGAATCCCCTCAGCATGAGACCTGCCACTCTGATTGTTTCTTGTTAAGTTTGAAACCTCAGACTAAATTGCTAAAATGCTCTTTAGTTATGGTGAGTACATTAATAAATTGAATTTGGGATTCTGGCTGCAAGTTCCTGTAAAGAATGTGATTTTGAATATCAAACCACCCATGCCTTTTGAACATGAATTCTAAGTGATTAAAATTTCAATTCATAGAAGAATGCTGTTAATACCAGGTATTTGGGGAAGTTATCCTTGATTAATATGAGGTGGTGGCCCGGGGTGGGGAAAACTCAAGTTTGACCATAGGAGGGTACATGTTTTATTTAGTGGGAGAGCATTCTGCTCTGTTTGCTTTCCCTGGCCTAGAGGGATCACACATGTAGTTATCTAAATATGTACAATTATAAATCATATCTCCTCTTCTTCTCCCTAAATCACAATCCACTTTTGCTGGAGCTTTGTCTAAGAGCATGTTTTATATTGTCCTTAGAGTGTTGTTATTTGTAAGCAAAAAAAATTAAATAATAACGACTGAGATAAAAATAAAGATTATTGTAACAAGATGATTTATTATGTAACTGGTAAAGAAGGGACCTGACATACATTCTAAATTGAATGGAGTTTACTTTTGCTCTAAAACAAATGTCAGTTTTATCTAATGACACTTTTAATTGCTTGCATTTAATGCAGGATAATGTCCTTTAAAACAAAAGGGAAACATTTAAGCATAATGAAGAACTCTGAAGAGCAGATTATAGAACTCAAGCTTGCTTTTATCCATCATAAGCAGTCTTGGTTACAGGGAGAGAGGGAAGGGGCGGGGAGAGAAGGAAGGAAAGAGAGAGAGAGAGAGAGAGAGGAACCTAATAAAGAATATTCCAGATAGTTTCTCAAATCAAGCTAAATATTGAATGGGCAAAAGGAACTCTCACAAAATTAGCTTACATTGAGACAAGTCTCTTTTAAGAATTTGAATAAAGAGCAATTCTTGATTGGGGAGAATTCTGTTTGCTGTTTACATGAACTGTCACATGGCAAGAATCATTTTAAACAGAATAAGTACAGCACCTGTTAGTACCAGATGTGTGGCTTCCTTGGCTACAGAGATGATGGGTACACATTGCAGAAATGCTTGCATGTGATTTGGTACATAAGAAAATAAGCATTTTTGCTCTAGAAATGGTAGCTTATGATCCTCCTGTAGCAAGGGCTCATGTGGGAAGCCTTGGCCACTAGTTGGCGGGTGGGGGGGGGTGGCTGCCAAGAAAGATGGAGAGGGGAGAGGAGCCCTAGCATGTTGGAGCTGTGTGCAAAAGAGAGAGCCTGCTTGAAAAAGCCTAAGTTGGTATCAGTATTTATGAGGCCACAAGAGAATTGTGGGTGTGGAAGACAGACCACAGATTTTGGGGGGAGAATCTCAGCTCCATTTAATAGCTAGGCAGCTTTAGGCAAATCACTTCCCCTCTCTGTGCCTTGTTGTCTTCACCTATCAAATAGGTGGGGTAAATAATACCTCTCTTACAGGGTTGTTTTGAGCATCAGATGAGATAATGTCTGAGAAAGTACTTTGTAAACTCTTAAATGCTACACAAAGGTTAACTATTTTCCCATAATGTGGTTTATAATTGCGTGTGTTTAGATATTCCATGAGTCACAATGTTACCTCCAAAAGCTAAGGCCTCATATAAGTTATTCTGTGACATAGATATTAGTCTTCTCCCTGGGTAGAAGCATTATAAAAGGTTAGCCCTATATTAAGTAATAGATCTATTGCTCCACTAAATTATTCATGATTATGTGTTCGGTGAATGATCAGTTTGATTGAGATAATTGTCAGGTGTTCTCAGGGCTCTGGAGAGGAAGCTGATAAATGATATAAGGTTTCTTCGTTGTGATGATTTGCTTCTATTAAACATTAAGAAAAACCAGTTAGTGGAATCTGTGGAAAAAATATCAAGTTACAGTCTGGAATGTTAAAGGAATTATCCTTTTTTGAAGTCATTTTTTTCAACAAATCAGATCTTTTCAGCAAAAGTTTCAGTGGTGAATGATTTCAACCATTTTCTGAAGATTAGGTTTTGAGTGAGAAAGAGAAAACCCATTCCTTTTTCACTAGGAAAAGCATGTTAATTTTGTTGTTGTTAAATGAGTGAATGAACGAATGGGTTTGGCTCATTTTGGCTAGAAATTTTCATAGTTGTTGAAAAGGCTCCTGTGGGCTCCAGAACCAGGACAGTGACAACCAACATGACAATCCTACTTGGGTACCCTGCTGTCATCTCAAACTGCTCACATCTGAAATGAAAGGAATTTTCTCCTCCACCGTCTCCATCAGCACAAACACCTGACATCCCCTTTTCTGTCGATAGCCTGACATTCTTCCCATATCTCATGCAAAAATTCTTTGGAGTTCTCCCGGTCTTACAATATCCTCTAATATGTTCACAAGTCCTGACTTTTATCCTGCTGAAAATATCTCTAGTTGGACCCTCACTCTCCCCACATCCCTTGCTACCAGCCTAGGTCCAGCTTTCATGCTTACAGTGTCAAGACAGCTTGGACTGCAGTGGTTGGCTTCCTCTATTTCCTCCTGAATCTTTCCATAATAGCACTTTCCTCAACCATTACATCTTGTATAAATAGCTGTGGCCCTCTATTGTGGGCTATATCGAGCTGAACTCCCCTCTTGGGGTAGCTTTATCTGTCATATATGTTTCACCAGACTTGCTGGGACTCTGCTCCTGCACGCCTGGGCTTAGCCATTTTCATGGCTGGCCTGTTCCTCGTTGCAGCTCTGATTCTCTAAACTCCTTGGGATTGGCCCTTATCCCCTGCAGGGACCTTGGGAAAGACCACACGTACAGGGGACAAGATGATATATCAAAATTGAGGCTCATCAACCCCCAACTTCAATTTGTACTTCTTTCTTCAGTTTGTCGCAATCTGGGACCCCTCCTCCCTATTGTGAAAAAGCAAGTGCATCATGTATGGAAGTGCAGTAGACCATTTCCATTTTGGTGATGAAAGCATTCTCTCTAGCAGTGGCATCTGCAACCCTGGATCTGTGCAGGCCAGGTGGGAGCCAGGATAGCACTGATCAAGTCCATGTCATCAGTAAGGGTAGCAGAGAATTGGCAGTGAACACCATCGACGGTAGAGTAGGGTCTGGGGGACACAGCAGAATTTGAATGTCCACAAGCATTAGCACAAGGAAGAAGCGTGTTTGGAAGGGAAGATGGAGTTGGGGCCTGAGAATTCCAGGGGTTGGTAACTTGATCCATGCCTGCTTACCTAGAACTGCAGGAAAATGATAGTAAGTTGGGTTAACTTTTTAAAACAACAGGGATGTCCTGGGTGGCTCAGTCAGTTAAGCATCTGTCTTCAGCTCAGGCCATGATCCCAGGGTCCTGGAACTGAGTCCTGCATTGGGCCGCCTGCTCAGCAGGGAGCCTGCTTCTCCCTCTGCCTGCCACTCCCCCTGCTTGTGCTCTCTCTCTGACAAATAAATAAAACCTGCACCCAGCTCATAGAGACACTTAAAATTAGTAATATTTCTGTTGTTTAAAAGTCATGCACTATTGGCTTAATTCAAAGGGCTGAATTTCCTGATTTGTATTGGTTAGCAATCATGTTCTTCTTTAAGATCATTAAAGATGTGACTGAACTGAATAACATATGTAAAGCACCTACCTTTTCTAGTAGCTAGCGGGTCCATAATAAAAGAGAGTGCTCTTACCCTTCCTTCTCTCTGAATTAAATAAAGAAAATTATTCACACAGGTAATTAAGATTTAAAAAAAATCTCCCTGTGGACTGTTTTATTTAAATTCATGGTAATCTGAATAGTCCTTATTATGTAGAAGAAAAGATACAGAGAGGAAGATACAGGAGTATAGAAGAAGATAGAGGGGCAGGAAGAATGAGTACAGGTGTTTGTTACACCTGTCTCAGATATAGTTGCAGAATATATATCTCAATGTAGGTATAAAATATGGAGGTAGACAGGCTCCGTGTGAACACTTCCAGCGCCTACTCCCAGGCTCACTCTGTTGCTATATAACTGAGACATATTTGCAAAAATGGGTCCCAGTTTAAGAAAGCTAGTATGTGGAAGTCTGAACTTGTAAAACAGACAAGTTATGGATGACTACACTACTACAAAAGATTCTTTGCTCTGAAAGAGATAAACCGAGTGTAAAGATTTTGCCACAAGTATTTGTTCCATAAAATGAATTTTATCTGGATGAAAAGTGCATTAATATCCATCTGAATAAATCTGCAAAAACAAGGATGTTTTTGATGTTGCAATTGTTGCTGTTCTTATTTTTTCTTCTGGATTTGGAATTTAAAAAAAAGATACACTTAATAGTCTTAAAGAAATAAGTCTTATGTTTGTTAACTGGGTAGCCTACTGTTGGGTACCATTGGGTTCCCATCTTCTGTAGATCTTGTCTCCCATATTCTCTATATTTTATTTTCTAAACTGTATCATTTATCTAAGTAAATTTCTCATTACATCTTGTTTCTTTACTATCCTATCATGATAAAATTTTGTATGTATGTGAGAAAGAATTGGTATTTGGAAAGTTTCTTCTCTCTCACCACTTATTCCTTATTGTATGTCTTTGGGAGTCTAGGTGCTAGTTCTCTGCTTTTTATCATTTTATAAAAGAGATATGTTAATGAATATATATTGTATATGTATATTTGACATGGTTTAATAACTATATGTTAAAGCTTTTCTCAAATTTTAATTAAATAATTGCTAATTTCCTAAAAGATTTGTATATATCTAGCTTAGAAGTGACATTTTAGAAACTCGTTTGAAAATTTGCCTCTCAACATCATATAATTTTCAGAAAGATAAAGGCAAATCTTTGGGGGCTGAAATCCCCTAGAGTTTTTATTCTCTTGTCATGTCTAGTTTTTAAAAGCCTTTTGAAGATTATGGTAGCAGGAGAAAATACCTACCAGTGGCTTTCATTTGGGACCAAATGTCAGAAAATATAACCACTTACCATTGACTTGACTGAGATGTTTCTTCCATAGTGTATTAAAAACAAATATTCTTCAAAGCTTATTTTAAAAAGGTGAATCATCAGCAAGGATTTTTCCAGTCCATCTTTATGTACATACCAGAAAAGAAGTTACCAAGATCTTTGTGGCTAGTCAAATGCTTTCAAGAAAACACAAGTGACTTTGATTTCCAATTTTTATTTGGTTATGAAAAGAGAATAACATATTTAGCCTCATGGATAGAAAACTCTCCTAAAAGATAACTCTACTGCATTGATGTAGTGTGTTTAACAGTCATCTAGAAGCTGTTTGTAATTACGATGAAGGATTATGGTAATGTTAGTGTGTGAGTCAGTATCCCTCAAAATATCATTTATATGAATGGATCATTTTGAGAAAATATCTACAAAAGGATGAATCAGTCTAATACTTTAGGGTCTCTTACACGCCCAGTTGTTTTTTTTTTTTGCATTTGAATCTGGAATTTTTTTCTCCTCTGCCTACTCATTTTTCAAGATTCAAAAATGTTACCTCCCTTGGAGGATCCTTTTGGCAGCTCCAGATATTCCTTTCCCTTTCTGAGTCTCCAGAACACTCTGTCTCATCATTAGAGCCCTTAGCAGATTGTCTTGAAATCTGTTGCTTACCTGTCTCCCTTACTGCTCTGTAGACTCTTCAAGGTGACACGGTTTATTCTGCTTGACCTGAGCTCTTGTACCTAAAACAGTATCTGGCACATAAGGACTGAGTTAATGAAAGAGAGGTCATGCATGCACACAAACTGCATGTTAACATTTAATGCACTGGTAACTACATCTTTTTGGAAGAGTTTCTAAATAAATTCCGGTAATGTCCAGATACAGTTTGGATAACATTTGGATATGTCTCATTCAACTACCCATGTTTATAATGGATGTGAACATGGAGGCTCTGCTTGTCATCAGGCTGGGTTGGCAAAAGGTCCCCTATCATAGCTTTCAACACTCCTTCCAACCTAACATAAACATTCCTAGTCAAAACTACTGGCTGCATCTGCCTCCTGCCCTCCCATTACTTGCTATTTCAGAATGTCAGAGAAGAATGTGGGGAAGGGAAAGAAATTTGGAAGAAGGTGGATGATGAGGGCAAGAAATGAGGAGCCAAAAAATTAGTTTTCTTTTTTCATCAGACCATATACTCTCCTAGCTTATGACCTGGAAAAAAAAAAAAAGAAAAAAAGACTAACCTATGCAAATATTTATCTCTAAAATGGGATTCAGGTGTAGTTATGGGGCAAAACAAGTAACAACCCACGAAAACCACCCCTATAAGCTTTTCCTCGTAACCGTCCGATACCTCTACTGTGGAATCCAGTAAGTTTTAGGAGACCGGGAAATGATTTGTGAAGTCCGCTGTTCTCTCCTACAGACCAAGCGTGTTGACAAGAGCAAAGAAAATCTTTTAATCTCTCTTGCCCTTCCTGGGGCCAGGCTAAGGGAGTGCTGTCGAATTTAATTTGATGATATTATGCCATGACATTGTGTCAATATGCGATGATGTGTGTGATGGCACAGCGTCATCACGTGGTGACGCAACATCATGACGTAAGACATCACAACGCCAATTAAAGACGTGACTCCCAGAGGGTTTTTAAATTGAGCAACAAATCTACAACTCTTTGACTAAGGACTTGAGGTAGTATAAGGTAGTGAGGAAGCTGAGCTGCGAATTACAGACTAGAAAGTGTTTCTTTGCATGAACCATGGCTCTTTTTTTTTTTTTTAATTTGTATATGGCTCCTTCCAGAAATTATAACCTTTGTTCTTGAAAGGCAGTTTTAGAAATCAAAATATAATTTTGTTTAATAGACTGCTCCTATCATAAGTTGTCCCCATATCAGTTTTCTTTTGTCTGTAAAATATGAGCTGCTGCTAAATTTAAATATAATTTCAGAATTAGATTAAAAAATAAAATCTAGTCTTAATTTGCATATTTGTTAAAAAACTTTTAGTACCTCATAGAGCTCCAGGTAAAATGATTTATAATTGAAATTGCATTGTAACTAATATCTTTCGTAGGCATACATTGCATAAAAATCTTTCACTGAGATTCTAATCATATGAAAATGTTAAAAAGGAGAAATAATTTGCAAAATATGGTTTACTTTCTGTTGTGTATGTGTGTATATGTGTGTGTGTGTGGCATCTTGGGCAAGCTTTTATCTATTTTGTGCCTCAGTTCTACCATTTTTAAAATGAGAATCATGCATTTTTTCCAGATTTTTATAGGGTTATCATACAGACAAATCGTAAGCTGTGTGCGAACGTTCTTTGTGCTCTTTAGAACAAATGTTATATAAATCTAGGGTGTTGTTAAATACCTCTCTAGAGCTACATTGGCTCTACTTATGAACTTGAAATTAAATGGGGAAACACTTGTTAAGTTAAAACTAAGATGGGTTTTATATTTGATATTTCATCTTGATTTTTCCCTGATTGTTTCATTTCTAGATTTATGTGCTTAGAAATGAATTAAATTCTGAAGCAGAGATGATAGTGATATACACAAAATTTTATTTGTGATATTTAAAGTTTTGGACAACGCCTTCTGTCAGGGACATGTGGATATAAAGGTGTCTATCTGTCACTGGTGAAAGGAACTTTACATCCCACATCTGGGAGAGTTAATTTGAGCAAAGGTTCACAATTCCCTCATTCACATGTAGCTTTAGCAGTTCACAATCCAGAGAATACTGGAAGAGCTGAAGGTACTACAGTGGTTCTTTGCTACTTTTTATTTTACACTGTAAAGTGAAGAGATTGTCTTAAAATTCACACTAGCTTCATCACTCCTTCTGTAACTCCAGTAAAAATGTACCAAAATTTCATGCCTTCTGAAAATGATACTTGACTTTTTGATGGAGTTTGAAACGGTGGCTGATTACTTTTGAATACTCAAGCTCGACGGGTTGGCAGCTCACATCTGCAGCAGAGGAAAACAATTAGCAAATTTGTGAATTAGCTTTAGTTTACACATTAAACAAGCAAAGTAATTCTTTATAACTTTAACCAACAGGCTGTGCCTTGATTACAGGATATTGTTGCTCATTAATAAATGGAACTAT
Source organism: Ailuropoda melanoleuca (assembly GCF_002007445.2). Taxonomy (NCBI): domain Eukaryota; kingdom Metazoa; phylum Chordata; class Mammalia; order Carnivora; family Ursidae; genus Ailuropoda; species Ailuropoda melanoleuca. The sequence goes on along the minus strand of NC_048218.1, from coordinate 188,298,692 downwards.
ATTTAGATTTTGCCAGTGTGTATGCATTTCATTTGCTTGCCTTTTGTATCTCAGTCACCATTTCGTACCCATCTCCAGGACTACCTACATGATCTGTAGGGACCAGTGTTCAAAAATTATTGACTTTCAAGACATTGGCAGTAGAACATTAAACCATGTGTGCAGCCAGTCTAGGTGCAGGGCCCTGAGCGAACTGCACAGGTCACACGCCCGTGTGGTCCTGCCAGTCATGCATTTGACAACATTGGGTTCTATGGGCTGAATTAAATTCTATCATTTATGGCCAGTTTGTGTGATTCTCTAGCTTTTTTGGATTTTTTTTTTTAAAGATTTTATTTATTTATTCGACAGAGATAGAGACAGCCAGCGAGAGAGGGAACACAAGCAGGGAGTGGGAGAGGAAGAAGCAGGCTCACAGCAGAGGAGCCTGATGTGGGGCTCGATCCCATAACGGTGGGATCACGCCCTGAGCTGAAGGCAGACGCTTAACCGTTGTGCCACCCAGGCGCCCCTGGAGTTTTTTTTTTTTTAAGGTAGCCTATTCATAATACATTTATCTCTCCTTAGTTTGTAATTACTTTGTTTTGGTTAATAAAGCTCTATTATAATTTCTTGCTTATCTGTAATCAAGAATTCAAAGCAACCTATCACCAAAGAAGTTCCTTAATAACTTGAATTAGCGGGGCCTAATTTAAACTTGGGAAATGCCCAGGTCACGTGAAAGCTGGATTTCTTAACATGAAAAAAAAAACACTATTATTTTCAGTAGTTTGTACAATACAGCTAAGCACTGAACAATGCAGAGGCTAGGGTGCTGATGTCCTGCACAGACAATATCTGTGTATAACTTTTGACTCCCCCTAGACTTTATTACTTATAGCCTACTGTTGATTGGAAGTCTTACCAATAACATAATCAATCAACACATATTTTGTATGTTATATGTATTATATACAATATTCTTATAATAAAGTAAGCTAGAGAAAAGAAAATCTTATTAAGAAAAGCATAAGGAAAAGAAAATTTACATTACTGAACTGTATTTATTTAAAAAAAAAATCTGTGTATAAGTGGACCTGCACGGTTCAAATCCATGTTGTTCAAGGATCAGCTGTGGTCAGAATAAATGGTAATTACAAGTACTTATAACTGTTTAATCCTACCAGACTTGAGGTAAAGAAGGGGTCATTCAGAAATTAGAAAGATTTATTTGTACAGAAATTACCAGATAATTATTTTTAGTAGTGTTTTCTTGACTTTAGATATAAGGACAAGCTTTCCTCCCAGAATTTTTTTATATTGATAATTTATTTTACAAACATTTTTTTTTCCTTGCAGATGGCAAACTGATTCTACTTGCCTCTGAATTACTACAAATTTCAGAGAGTAAAACCTGAACTAATGAGGCTTTGGTGTTTATTCCTCTTTGAAAAGAATCGTGTTTGTTTTTTATATGTGTATACATATTTGGGGAATAGATTAATTTCAAACCGTACCTTGTTGAGACCATTGGTAACATGAATAAGTCTTTAACAGTCACCCTCTTTTTAAGCAACTTGTGCATTGTGAGTTTATTTTCCAGCAGGTTTACTTGGGACCTCAAAATTGATTGAGACAAAACTCCCACTGGTGTGTTAATCCCCTATGCAGTGTCCCGCCAATAGATGGTCCAGTCTATTATCCCTTCATCTAACACAGGGGAAACTCACAATCTCATAATCCTATCCCATAAATGTCCTTGTTATGCCAAGTTGCAGTCTATTTTCTTTGAACCTATTGATTCTCATTTGACCTCTTGAGGTCCTTCAAAGTAAGACTACTTTCATTCCACATACCACTTTAAAAATATTTTAAAAATAGCTGTCATATCCTTCTTTAGTCTTCTTTCCTTCAGATTAATACCTTTTTCTAAATTTTTTTTTTTTTTTTATATTTTAAAATGTCTCTTCATCTGACATGGGACCCTTCTGGTGTGAGAAACTGAATGTCGCTTGTCTACATCTTTAAGATTCAATGCCACTTTTTCTGTATCTTTAAGGTTCAACACCGAAAACTATATACAATATAGAAATAAATTACCCGTGTCAGGAAGAGCAGGCTTATGGCTTCACTTCTTTTAAATACTTTATTTCTGTTATTGCAGAAACTTCTTATTTCCAGTATGGCTAAAGGTAGCACCAGCTTTCAGGTAGTCATACTGTATTGTTAATTCATATTGAACTTACTGTCAGCTGAAGTTCCTATGTCTCTTTTAAGGCAGTTGCAAACCACTTCCCCCCCCCAAAACATTCCGTACTTAGGAAGTTTCTTTTTGGATCTCAAACTTAACCTCTGTTAAATTTCAGTTTGTTTGGCTTGACTCATCTCTTTACCTTATCAAGTTTATTTTGATTTATATAATCCATCGTTATCCCACTCGATTTTTGTCATCTTCACATTTTAGAACCTTTCTGTCCATTTAAGTCATTGGTAATATTTGGGAATAGAAGAAGGTCACAGGGAGAACCCTGTGGCACAATTCTTTGTCCAGGTTGAAAATCTTTTCTTCATCACTAGCCTTTTGAGTATAGCAGTTCCACTAGTTACTAATTGTACTATCATCCACTCTACATTTCTCCATCTTTCCCATTTGAATATGATAGGGCCCTTCTGCTGTAACCCAATGCACATTATCGACAACATTTTCTGACGAGGTTAATAGACCTGCAAAGGAAGTTATGAAATTGATATACATAACTGAATATATTGAGAAGTTTAGCGAAGATTAAATAGGTACTACAGGTAATTCTAGGTACCGAAAGGTGGTAAAATTCAACTGTGTTCACCTAAGTGAGAATAAGGTCTGGATAGATCTCACTGACTAATTGTCATTCCAGGCCCCATTATTTTAGCTTTGTTTTTAATCACCAGAGAGGCACGTCAAAACAATGAATGGTAGAAAATGTGACAGGAGGGGCACCTGGGTGGCTCAGTTGTTAAGCATCTGCCTTCCGCTCAGGTCATGATCCCAGGGTCCTGGGATTGAGCCCCACATCAGGCTCCCTGCTTGGTGAGCCTGCTTCTCCCTCTTCCTCTGCCTGCCGCTCCCCCCCGCTTGTGCTCTCTCTCTCTGTCAAATAAATAAATAAAAATAAAATCTAAAAAGCAAAACAAAACAAAATTAAAAAAAAAAAAGAAAATATCACAGGAGTGCTGAAGTAAGAAGTATAAAGTTGAAGGTAAATGTTAAACAAAAGCCGGAAGTTGTTCCAGTGATACACAGGGTGAAGCTCTTAAAAAGTTCATTAACAAAGCATGTATCTATCTTTTGGGTATTAATATTGTCACTGAGGTACACCAAGACAGACTTAGAATCTTGACTAATATTTATAGTGCTATGATTCATATCAGATAGAAAGTATCTGCCTCTCAGAATTGCTGTAAGAATTAAGTAAGAAATTGTTATAAATACCTAGCATAGTCTCTGACACAGTATGACCTTAATAATTAATCCTATTAATTAATTCAGCAAGCACAAACTGTTTGCTATTATGTATAATAATAGAATGCTGGACATTTATTTTTTGTATGATAAATGTGCAGTGTGTATTTTTCTTTCTGTTAAAATATGTACCTTATATATAAATAAGTAAATATGTGTACACACACTACATTGACTCTAGCTGGAGTCTACATGATTCATTAATGAATTTTTCATTTTTCAACCGAAAAAGTTGAAAACTTAGACTGGGACTATATATATAAGGCTAGAAAAATTGGTTTATTTGGCCATTCCAAGGGACCAAAGAATTTCAGAGATTGGAGGGACCTTATTAACCAAGTCCAATTTGTACAAATATCATAGATTAGGAGAGCAAGGCTAAGAGATGATTTCCTTAGACTACTTAGTACACGTTAAAGCTGAAACCAGATTGGCTTGTTTTTGCCTTATATTACTTATCAGTCAATATTAGATATGTTTCCTAACATATTGCACTAATCAAATGCTTCAAAAGAGGCCTGGAACCACACTTGTGATATGGTGTCACAAATCACAAAGCAGAAAATAAACATTCTTACCTGGCCTGCTGATTGGAATATGTAAATTAACAAAGCTGTAAAAAAAATATGACATCTTGGTGGTGGGTATAATTGTGTATTTGAAATATTTTGTAGTAAATAATAAGTAGTCAAAATTGGCCACCCTTTGTAGGCATAGTTCAACCAGTATTATGATGTTGATGTTATTGGAATGATTGATCACATTCAAAGGATCAACAAACAAACCTGTTTGAAAGGTAATTGCCCTTATAAGGCATAACTGGAGAGAAGCTCAGGAGAATCAATGGACAATGAGAAGCTAGGCTTTCCTTCATGGAAAAAGTCAGCTAATTAGTTGTGTTGAACTGTTTGTTGTATGTGATGTTGAGGTGGGGAAAAAAAGTGGAGGTGATGTCCAAAGAATAGGGATAAAGTAGTGTACATTGCTATAATGTCAATTCAAAATTCTCTTCCACTTGGTGAAATCCACGGCTTAGGGAATCTTAGGGAAGAGTCTCCTTCAAGGAAAGGTTGCTTATACATTCAAGGTCATTTTCTAAATCCCACACAGCTTGTCTTTGTGCCAAACTTTTCTGGTTTTATTTTTATTCTTTTTGCCTTAAAATATATCTTAGAACACAGGTTTTTGACTCCTGCTTTGTGATATGTTATTAGTCCCTGTCCCAGTTGCTGAGGCCGCTGTAAATGAGGGGGCTATTAGTGGGGACAGCTGGACAAGGAACAAGGGCTGAGGAGGCAAGGCTGCAGCCTATATGTGGAGAGGAAAAAGGCAAGGGGCTTGAGCTTTTTCTATTTGAGCACTAAAATAGATCAGAGAGGGTAAAAGNGAGTCTCCTTCAAGGAAAGGTTGCTTATACATTCAAGGTCATTTTCTAAATCCCACACAGCTTGTCTTTGTGCCAAACTTTTCTGGTTTTATTTTTATTCTTTTTGCCTTAAAATATATCTTAGAACACAGGTTTTTGACTCCTGCTTTGTGATATGTTATTAGTCCCTGTCCCAGTTGCTGAGGCCGTTGTAAATGAGGGGGCTATTAGGGGGGACAGCTGGACAAGGAACAAGGGCTGAGGAGGCAAGGCTGCAGCCTATATGTGGAGAGGAAAAAGGCAAGGGGCTTGAGCTTTTTCTATTTGAGCACTAAAATAGATCAGAGAGGGTAAAAGAGGCAGACAGATTTCAGAGGTCACTGAATTCAGCTTCCTCTATTTTGCAGATGAGGAACCTGAGGGCCTGAGAGAGAGAATAATCTTCCTGATAATCAAAGATCTGTTGTCATAGTTGGTCTTAGAACTCAGGAAGTTTAATAGCAAATTCCAACTGATTTTTTTAATCAAAAAATATTTTAATCTTTGAGAGAGAGTGCACACATGCACACGGGTGAGGGGCAAAGGGAGAGGGAGAGAGAGAATCTTTTTATTTTTTTAAAGATTTTATTTATTTATTTATTTAACACAGAGAGAGAGACAGCCAGTGAGAGAGGGAACACAAGTAGCGGGAGTGGGAGAGGAAGAAGCAGGCTCCCAGTGGAGCAGGTAGCCCAATGCGGGGCTCGATCCCAGGACTCCGGGATCACGCCCCGAACCGAAGGCAGACGCTTAACAACTGAGCCACCCAGGCGCTCCGAGAGAGAATCTTAAGCAGGCTCCACGCCCAGCCCACGCAAGCTGGAAGCAGGGGCTAGATCTCACAACCCTGAGATCAATACCTGAGCCGAAATCAATAGTCAGATGCTTCACCAGTGGAGCCACCCAGGTGCCCCTTTAATAAAAAATTTTAATGAAATATGTNCTCCACGCCCAGCCCACGCAAGCTGGAAGCAGGGGCTAGATCTCACAACCCTGAGATCAATACCTGAGCCGATATCAATAGTCAGATGCTTCACCAGCGGAGCCACCCAGGTGCCCCTTTAATAAAAAATTTTAATGAAATATTTCATGTATACAGAAAAGTATAAAAAGTAATAAATGGCAGTGCACTCACCGCCCCCCCCCACGTCACATCTTAACTTACTGCTGTATTTTCTTTAGATGGTTTAAGAAATAGCATTGGTGAAGCTAGTACACATCCCTGATGCCCTTTCCTCTTGCCGTGCTGCTCCAGCGCTGACTACTGCCCCAGATAGACTGCTCATCATGTCTTTTATCATGTTACTATGATTTACTGCAAGCAGACATGCCACAAACAACACATTGTACAGCATGTTAGAAACATTATGTAAGCATCAAACTATATGTATTTTTTGCTCAACATAATGGTTTGGAGCTTTCTTTGTGTTGAAACATGTAGCTCCAACGAATTCATTTTAACTGTGAATGGTATTCTAATATGGTAACATACTACCATTTATCCATTCTTCTCTGTTGATGGGTATTCAAGTGAGTCCTGATTTGTCATTATTAGAGGCAAAACCACAGGGAACATTTTGCCCTGGAGTATCTCCAGGTTAGTTTTCCTCTAATGGGCTGTAAAACAGTTACAGTAGACCACTGAACAGGGCCTAGGGCAGCTGGAGCCCTGGGCTGGTGGCTTCAAGCCTCCAGCAGCATCTTCTCTTAAGCATTGTACAATACCATGACTTTTAAATATGAAAAGGTTGGAAGAACTGCTCTAAGGCAGTAGTTCTCAAACATTAGCATGTCTCAGAATTACCTGGAAGGCTTGTTAAGAAAATTGCTGGGCTCCACCTCCAGAATTTCTGATTCAGTAGGTCTACAGTTGAGCCCATGCATTTGCATTCTAACAAAATCCCAAGTGATGTTGACGCTCTGAGTATGGGGACCTCATTTGAGAGCCACTAGGGTATATATTTAGGAGCTGAATAGGAAGTGCAGATTGATTATTCAAACGCCTTTGCATTATTGCAAAATATTTTATCATAATTAGCATATAATGTGATCTAGAATATAATTTAAAAATAGAAAGGATATGATTCTGTAATCGAATAGCTTGGTATTTGCAAGCTTTTGTGTGAGGGAAAGATAAAAAGCACTTAATCATGCTCAGAAGCAACTTCCCTCATAACTGTAAATTCTGCATTCTCTTTTGAGTGGAACCAGGAAGAGGCTCTTTAAAAAGACAACAGAATGAGAAAAGCAGTCCTCCCTTCCTTCGCCTGTTATCTTTCTGGTGTAATCAATAGGTACATCACCATTCACTGAGGAAGGAAAGAAAAAGGGAAATGTTTAAATGATTAGAATGTTGTCAGCCCTCAGCAGAGTTGTAAAGTAATCAGAATGTTCTTTGATGTGTTACCTCCTTTGGGTCAGTCCTGTGTCTCTGGAGGACCACTCCAGTTCCTGTCTCTTTTGGTGACCCAAGCATCCAATTTCAATGTGAGGGTTGGGAGGGGGGTTCCCACACAGCACCAAACAATTCTAGGGACGCGAGCTGGGTGTCCTACAATTCAGCTCAATTCAGACTCCACCCTGAGATAGCGTCAGCTCCCACAGGTTAAAGGCTCAGTCCCATTAAGTCTGCTTCCCCACCTTTGCTTTATACACCAGTACCAAGCCCAGCTTATTACCTGTATTTCTGACTAACTGGCTGTAGATTAGAGGCCCCATGACCCCATCCTCGGGTTTGATTAATTTGCTAAAGTGGCTCACAGAACTCAGGAAATTTGTTTACTCACTACATCACTGGTTTCTTATAAAATGATAGGATTCAGGAACAGCCAGTTGAAAGAAATGCAAAGGGCAAAGTATGGGGGAGGGGCACAGAGCTTCCAGGCCCTTTCCAAAAGCACCACTCTTTCCGAATCTCCAGATGTTCACCAATTCAGAAGCTCTCTGAATCCCACCCTTTTTGGGTTTTTATGGGGGTTTCATTACATAAGCAAGGTTGATGAAATCATTGGCTGCTGGTGATTGAATTCAATCTCCAGCTCCTCTTCCCTTCTTCGGAGGTTGGGGAGTGGGACTGGAAGTTTCAACCTTCCACTCACAGGGTTGAAGGTCCTGGCAAGCCAGCTCCCCTCTGTAAGCACTTTGCAAAAGTCACCTCATTAACATAACAAAAGACACTTTTATGGCTCTCACAGTTTAGGCCATTTCAAGGGTTTAAGGGGCCCTCAGCCAGAAATGGGGATGAAGACCAAATATATATTTCATATTTAAAATTACAGTATCATACTGTTCCCCCCACTGCACCCCATCCCGGTGCTCAGGCTTCTCTGGAAAACTGTCTTTAACTTTTTCCCCCTCTTTCCGCTGCCTTTCTTAAAAGACATCTGTTTCTTTCCCTCTGTAAGGATGACTCAACTCTACTTACACCTTCAGTAAAAAGAGACCAATGAAATAAAAAATTTTTTTGCAACCAATAATTTAGGTTGATAGGCAGAAGTGGTATGGAAGGGAACTCCGACCCTATCTCCAACCCTAAAACATACTTGAAATAGAGTCACACCCGTGTGACGTAGCATCTTTCCATGTTCCCATCTTAGTGAATGACCTTTATATCTAGCCAGTCAGACAATGAGGGTTCCTTGTCGGGTGTTGCTTCTCTCTCATCCCCCACACTGTCCCTATGGACTTGAATCTGTTCACCTTTGCCTACCCTGCTGCCTGTCCCTCTGCCTACATCCCTGTCCCTGTCCTCTGCATGATTACAAGGGCCTCCTACGTGCGTTTCATTCTTGTTCCCTTCTGATACAGTCTTCACATAGCACCTTACTGACCTTTATAAAATGAAAACTAGATGTCACTCCACTACTAAAAATCCCCCCTAGTGGTTTCTCTTTGCTCTTGGAGTTAAGTGTAAACTTCTAGCCAGACCTGACCCAGCCCTTGCCTGTCTCCAGCTTCACATCGCATGGTACCCACTTTGTCCTGTTTTCCATCAGGCACACCAGACTTTCTTTTTCCCCAAAGCACTGGATTCACTCCTGTATCAAGCCCTTTGAAGTTTCTTCTCTTGAAATATTCTTTCTTTCTCAGCCTATTTGCTCTTTTTGCTTAACTAACTTGTACGTGTCCGTCAGGTCGAGCTGGAACATCACTTCTGTGGGGCAGTTTTCTCGGACTATCCTCTCCCTCCCACACTGGACTGGGTTTAGTCCTTGTTAAGAGCAGTCCTGCACCTTCCCTCCTTCTTCATGTCTCCCTTAATACTTCTAATTATGTATTTATTATTTGGTTTTTCTACTAGGCTACAAGCTTAATGAAGGCAGGGGTCTTGACCTTTTTAGTCTCCGCACTGAATCCCCAGGGCCTAAGATAACGCCTAAGGGTCACTCAAATTCAGTAAGTATCTGTGGCTGATTGATTTAAATTCTTGACTGTATTTTCATATATTGATTATATACTGTTAAAGAGCAAAAATTCAACTGAATAAATTTAAAGATCTAATTGACTTTACTAAGTGATTCATAAATCGGGTAGCATCCTATCTAGAAAGTATAAGGTAGCTCCAAGGAGTTGTGCAAAACGAAGAAAAGCTTCAGAGGAAGTAGGGTAGGGCAAGGAAGTTGTTAGCAAAAGAAGAAAAAGGATTGTTCCAGGCAAGCTGACTTTCCCTTGGCGGGTGGGGTGGGGAAAGAGCAGTGGGTCTTATCATGCAGATTATCTCATCTTCTTTTGCGCAATTGAGAGGACCCATATGACAGAATAGTTCATTGGTACTTCTCAAAAAAGTCCCTTAAATAAATAAAATCTTAAAAAAAAGAAAAAAAAAAAGCCCTGATTGGCTAATGGGTAAGACTTATATTTCTGAGGGAGGCTGAAACTGCAGTGAGGTTGGGTATTAAGCCCTGATTTCATGACTTGGTCTAAGACGTCATTTTGGGCCTATAGTTTTCTTTTTAACATTAAACACACATATATATTTAAATATCTCAACATCATGTACCTGTAAACCTGGGTCAAAATGGCTGCTTAAAAACTCAACATCCATAGATTAGAGATCAAATTTGTATGACTTATTTTTATGTTGTTTATGTTTTATGTTGAGTGGCTGGAGCTGCTCAATTTGGGACTGAAGAGTCAGTAGAAATATTTCTCTGGTCAAGTCCTTCTCTGTCTTTCTTACCAGTTATATTACGGAAGATAGCATTACAGTGTGCAAGATGGGATTTGAGCTTGGCAATGTACCTATTAGTCAAGAGATTTTAAAAAGAAAACACTCAAGTGGTGAAGTGGCTTTTAGAGAATATAATCTGAGACTCTATAGGAGAGTGGGAACATAATGTTGGCTCCTAATTTCTAGGGCTAAAGTAAATAAATCTCCAGGTCCTTAGGTTTATTTGAAGCAAAACCAGTATTTGAAAATCTAGGTTTAATTTTTTTTTAAATTTATTTATTAGAGAGCATGCACGCACAGGAGAGGGTGGGGAGGCAGAGGGGCAGAGGGAGAGGGAGAAGCAGACTCCCAGCAGGGCAGGGCATCCAAGGCGAGGCTGGGCTCGATCCCTGAGATCAAGACCTGAGCTGAAATCAAGTCGGTGCTTAAACAACTGAGCCATCCACGGGCCCCCAGGTTTAATTGTTTTAAAAAATAAGTAATTCAAGAACAAAATCCAGAAATCTGAATCTATAGCATCCAAGTAGGTTTTATTACAAAGAAATAAGATTTATCTAAAAATCTATGAAATGTTAATAAATATATTGTAGAGGCCACTTTTAGACAACAGGCTTGAGCAATGGAAACTTGATCGAGGCAGAAGAAGGGCCCAAAGTGACCCCAACCCCCTGACTGAATACAGACAGGCCCATCAGGAAACCCACTTCAGAATATCCACGGGTCCTAACTAACCAATGGGCTGCTCACAACAAGGCACAGTTACCGAAAAAAGGGAGAATTCCATATATCTCATACCTCCTCATTGTCCCCCTTTAAAAACAGCCCCCACCCACTGCCAGGGGCCAACAGCCTGTCCTCTGCTCACCTGTGGTGTACTTCTTTGTTCTGCCTCAGGTGAACCCTCTCACTGCCTATGTCACGACGCCCCCACCCCCCAGCCCCATCGTCAGATCATCACCCCACATCTGGGGGCTGCCATCCATCTGATCAGGAGAGACACCACATTTAGTCACCACATATATGATTAATTTAAAATTATGAAACTCTTGAAACAATTATAATATCATACATTAAATAATGATCTTTTATGAAGCACATTCACATAGTGAAGTCCATGTCGATCTTGTAACAGGACTCAAGGGGTTTGCGGCTTAGGGTGCATTAAATTGAACATAACCCAAGGAAATGTTGAAAGCAAAGGACTTTTTAGTACTTGTTACAAGTGAGGAGATGGAGAGTTCTCAAAGCACTGTCTTCTGTGGGGTTAGTACAGGAAGCTTTCATTCAGTGTATTGGGAAGCGGGGCAGGGAACTGGCATAGGCATTTCTGTTCAGTTGTCCATGCCTAGCTGTCAGCATGCTAGCAACATACTGTGTGTTCAAAAAAGTGGTGGGAAACTCCACCTGTAGGCGATTTTAGTATTTTAATGAGCTAAAGGTAACTTCAGGACAACTCAGGGGGGCTTTTGCATAGGTCCTTAGCTCTAGTCCTGCTCAAGCTGGCTGACCTAAGGGGCTATTAAGCGAGGCACACCTAGCAAGGGGTTATCAGGTGAAACACATAGTTGGGCACCTCCTTGGCTGGAACTGTTGGTTCTGCAAAGCAAAACACATTCCTTCCCTGATTTTGTCCTTGTCCTTCTCCTTTCTGCTGATAACTTTCAGCCCTCTTATTTGAGTAACTTCCTCTTGCAGCCTAGCTAACGGTCTGACTCCGGATACCATCCTTTGACCCTGGCAGACTCTGGGTTTGAACCAGCTCTGCTTCACAGTAGCTGTGTGCCCTAGTATGTTATCAGTCTGCAGTCTTAGTGTCCTCATGCACAAAAAGGACATAATAATATCATCCATCTCATCCAGATGTTGGGGAATTAAATGAGAGGAAATCTCCCTCAGTATCCAAGTGTCCTCCTGACTGTCCTTGTAGCTTCTATAACTGGTCCTCACTACAATAGCCAGAAGGATCCTTTTTAAAATCGGCCAGATCACTTAACTCCTCCTCTCAAAACCCTTCATCGGCTCTTCATTTCCATCAGAATAAAGTTTACAAGGACCTCTGATCCAGCCCTTACAGTCTCTCTGATCTCATCTCCTATGCTTTTTGCTTCATCTGTCCAGCCACACTGGCTTCCTTGAACGAACACACCAGGAACACTGATGCCATGGGCCTTTTGGGTTCCCTCCCTCACCTCCTTCAAGTCTTTGCTCAGATGTCACCTTGTCAATGAAACCTGCTGACTGCCTTGGACCACGTTGTACCCTCATTCCTCTCCCTAACTGCTTTTCTTATACCTCCTCAAGCTGCTCTTTCTCCATCACATATCATTTGCTTATTTTTAATTGTTTGTTTCCCTCCATTAAGTTGTAAGCTTTATGACAGCAGGAATCCTTGTCTGGTGCACTACTATATGTCAAGCCCCTAGAATAGTACCTGGCATATAATGTTCCATATGTATTTGTTGAGTGACTGAATTTTGAAGGAAGTAATTTAGTATAGCACTTGGCACATACTAGATATTGAAGAAATGTTGGCCCGTTGTCTTTTTGATTTAGTCAGAGGAAGAGATTTTGTATTGTTTTTTTTTAAAAAATATAGAAGAGTAAGGGGAAAAGAAGAGTAAGAGAAGGAAAAGGGGAAAAAGGAATGGGGGAAGGGGAGAGAAGGGAGAACCTTTGACAGGAGAGGAGGTGGATGGAGATTAGGGAGTTAGAAGAGATATTTTTTCAAAAATCCTCTTTGTCCTGCTTCCCAGTTTTTCCTCAGTCTTCCAATATAGAGTGTAAATTTTTAAAGGAGGGGTTTAATATGGTGTATATCAGGGTGGGAAGACTTTTTCTCTCAATGGCCAGATGGTAAATATTTCAGGCTTAGTGGGCCTTTTGGTCTCTGTCAACTATTCATCCCTGTCTTTATTGTTTGAAAGCAACTATGGATAATATGTAAATAAACAGGTGTGGCTATGTTCCAATACGCTTTTTAAAAATTGTATTTAAATTTTTTTTTCTTACAAAACAGGTATGAGGGTATAGCTTGCTGATTTCTGTCCCAAAGTATATTGTTGCTTAATGTTTAGTGTAAACTACAATGTAGGGATTAAATTTAGGAAAATCGAACCACCTACATCAAGATGAAAACTTCTATCATTTATGATAAAAACTTCTATCAAACTAGGAATGCAGTGGGCCTTGCCTAACCTGATAAAGAGTATCCAACAAAAAATCATGGCAACATAAATCTTAAAGGCGAAACTTTAGCATATATCTTTTAAAGGGAGTTAGACAAGAATGTTCTTATTTTCTGCTCCACTTATCATGATACTGTAAGTCTTGGATAATACAGCAAGACAAGAAAGAGAAATATTTATAAGTATAAGGAATAAGAAGGAAGAAACTAAGTTTGGTCCTACTTGTAGATTATTTCATTATTAAAAAGAAAATCTAAAAGGATCTGCAAACTATTTGAACTAACAAGAGAGTTTGCAAGGCCACTAGATATAACATCAATTTACACAAATTAATGAAAATTAACATTTACATTTGGTTACTTATGTGCCAGGCACCTTGCATATAGTTAAATTATTTACCTCTCACAACCACCTTATGAGGTAGCATTGATATTATTCCCATTGGAAATTTGAGAAAACCAAGTCACAGAGAGATTAAAAAATTCACCCATGCTCACAGTATGTGATGAAATTGGGGTGAACTGACTCCAGATTTGGTGGCATTGTTTTTCTTCCTCTTATACACCAGAAATGGCCCATTAAAAATGTAGTAGAAAAAATACTCTTCATGTTGTTAACTAAACCTACATGGTCCTTAGGAATAAATGTAAGAAAAATCTGTATAACCATTATGAAGAAAATATAAATAAGAGAAGCAGACTGGAATAATTAGTGAGATAATACATTCATATATGGATGTTTCAGTATTGCGAAGTTGTGTTATGGGGTGTGTGTATGTGTGATGGAAGATTCTAACATATGCAAATGTAGCATTGTAAGAAGAGCCAATTTTGAAATAAACAAGTAAAAAACCAAAAAGCAAGGATTTGCCCATATATTGATTTATAAAATTTTTCAGTACCTGGCACTATTTAGAATTTGGAGTGAGCACGAGGATAGACAACTAGATCAAGTAGAACAGAATAGGTAGTTTGAGAAGGTGCTCACATACATATGGGACCTTGGTATACGATGGAGGTGGGATTGACAATCTGTAGAGAAAGGACTCTTCATTGAATTTTTTTGTTAAAAAATGAAATTAGGTCACTACCTTGCACCATTTATAAAAATAAACTTAAGATGGATTAGAAGATGAATGGAGAAAGAAAACTTTATAACTGTATGTAGGAAATACAGTTATTAGGTAGGTAGATAGATAGATATAGGAAGATATCTTTACAACAAATAGAGATATAAGAAGATATCTTTATGACATCAGAGTAAGGAAAAACTAATGTATTGGACTATATGAAATTGGAAATCTGAATGACTAAGAAAAACGAAGGTAAAGCTGGACCACGTCCTGGTAGAAGATACTGGCATATATGTCAGCCTAAAGATTCCCATAAGTTATTTTCTTAGAGGCAAAAAATAAGTCAAATAGAAAAATGGGTAAAGAATATGAATAGGTTCCATAAAGAAGAGGAAATCCAGAAAGCCAAGACATACATGAAGACACACCCAATCACACTAGTGAGTAATCAGGAAAATGTAAATTAATAGAAAACTGAGATACCATTTTACTTTTATCTGACTGGAAAAAGAAAAAAAAATCTGATCATGCCAAGTGTTAATGAGCAAGTAGGAAAGCAGTGAGAATGAAAAGTGGTAAACCTCTTTGGAGAGTAATTTGATAATGTCTAGTGAAGTTTAAAGCACACATATCCTATGACCTAGAAATTCTCTAGGTAAATGCCTGAGAGGGACTTCTGCATGTATGCAATATTGTTTACAATATAAAAAAATTAGGAATAATTCAAATAAACCTTAGTAAGAAATAGATAAATTCTGAAGCATGTGTGAAAAAGAATATTCTAGAAGTTAAATTAACTGAATTGTATTACTCATTCAACAAATATTTGTTAGGCATCAACTACATGGCAGGCACTGTTTATGTGCTCAGGATATATTATTAAATAAAACAGAAAAAAATCCCTCTGTTTCTTTCATAGACTAATGGTGAGAAAGCACCATATTATAAACAAAACAAATGAGTAAATTTAATAGCATGTGCAAAGTTGATAAGCGCAGTGGAACAGACTGATCAACACTAATAGATTTTGAAGCCATATATTTGAGTTGATAAGATAAGATTTTAGGAAATAAAATAAAAGTCTAAAACCATACTCTATAATATTTACAGGTACATATAAATGTGGCAAAATATGAAAATGTTACTGAATATGCACGAGATTCATGGCATAGAGGCGGACTCTGAGGAGAGAGAGGAGGAAATGCGATTTAGGAAATATAAATGACTTCTTAAAAATAAAGAAATCCAAAGCAAATATGACAAAATGTCCTTTATTAACTTTGGATGGGGGGTACATAGATGTTACTATATTTTTCTTTGTACTTTTTTGTACATTAAAAGAAATGATTGAATAAGAAAATGCCTGATCCACAGAGGCAGTCAGTAGAAATGTAGACACTGGGGCTGTCATTGCTATAGTGTCCTGTTTACTTGTCCTCCCACTGCAGGCTTAAGTAGCCCTCAGCCTGCCTGACTCCTTTCCTGCCCCCACTTTCCCACTGCATTAACTCTGCTGCCCTATGGGATTTGGAGTTTTGAGCCAAACTTTTTTACTTAAATTCCATGACAGTTGCTTCATTTTTAGCTAAACTCCAGTTCTAAAGAGTACCTACAGAGAGACACCTTATGCATAATTTAGGTAAATTTCTTACTCCAGGGCAAGGTGTGCCCAGCCATCCAGCTTGGCCTCCTGTGGGAAGATGGAGTTAAAAAGAGGGTAGGCAGCCTTCTTGACACTGGGGAATGGGAAATCTTCAGCTCTTGAGCTTCCTCTGCTTTAGGGAGGGGTATATGTGTGTGTGTGTGTGTGTGTGTGTGTGTGTGTGCCTGTGCGTGTATGTGGGGGGGGGCATGACACCCTGGGGGGGTAATTTCAGAGGCGGGTCAATGACTCCAGGCACAGATGGCCTCCTGTGCAGGTGTTGTTGGTGAGTTCTGCATTTCCCTCCCCACAGTGCCTTCACATCTTCCCAGAGTCACTGCTTGCTTCTCCACTCCTGAGCCAAGGGTTGGGCATAGCTTGAGAAAGTTAAGTCCTAAGAAGAATTAAAAAAAAATAAATTTAACATGACATATGAAAAGGATAAAGAAAAGAAATCAAGTTTGTCTTTGGTATCCTCCAACTCCCCTTTCAGGACCCTGTGCCCCTTCTCTTGCCACTTCTTGGCCACTGTTCTTCCAGAATCCCAGTACCTCACTGTGCCCCACGTTACCCGGAGTCTCCTTCAGCTGACTCCAGAGACACCTATTTGTAATAGATTTTATCTTTAAAATTATTTTTTTCTTTCCCTTTCCACAACCGTATTGGCCCTTGCACCTTCCCACTTTATCTCAATCAAAACTGTTGCCCCTCTACGTCTTTGCACCTGCGATTTCTTTGCTCTTCTGTCTAGATAGAACATGCTTCCTTGCTTTCTGGTGCTCCACTTGGCGAGGCTCAAATGTCAACCTGTTGTGATCCCATTACTTACCCTGCAGCCACTTATTCTTCTCTGTCTCTGCTCTGGAAGCTCTTTATACATAACCTCTATTACCACATCTCACACATTGTGCTATAATTTCCTGTTGATATATTTAACTTCCTATTCAATAGTAGAGAATACATTTTATGATTTGTGTTTCCCCAGCAGGTGGCATAGCATCTGATTATGAACACTGAATGAATGAATGAATGAATGAATGAGAGAATGGAAGCTTCCCTTTTATCGGTATCAGGAAGACATGGATAAATTCTGAACTGAGATGATGCTGGTTTTGGGGAGACTGAATGCCATGTATTTCAGCCCTCTCTTCCTAAATACCACACTGCCCTGGCATTATAAGGGGAAATAAAATGAAATGCCTCAGCCTCCTCCATCTTACAGATGCTATCTTGCCCTGAAACCTGCTGATCCCAGCTTTCTGTCTTTGCCCCATATTTCCCCCTACTTTCCAGGTTGACTCTGGATTCTGTGGACTTCAGAAGAGCCTCATTGTGATTTTCTCCTCTGGGTAATTTACCCCCTACCTGACCACAGACATGCTAATTACAGTCACTTACAGGAACTACTTCCATTTATTATTAACCACCATGAAGCTCTATAATTCAATATGTGTGAAATTATTTATTCCTCTAACACGAATTGAACATCTACTCTCAGTCACTATGCTTGGTATTGAAGATGCAAGGATTGAATAGCATATCATGTTAGACAGCTTAGAGCTTTAAACAAAAAAATAAACAACAGGCATTTTTATTCTCTATCCAGAGGAAGTCAGGCAGGCAGGCTCAAAAGGTGTGGGCCCAGTGATCTTGGGTCCAAACCCCAAACGCCACCTTTGATCTTCCCACTCCAAGGTCAACCAAACTAGGTTTTACCACCTGTAGCTCCTTGCTTTGGAAGCTCCTCAGCAGAGTCATCATAATCTTTATTTATGTTTTTAATTTGGGTAGCTAGCATGTCTTTTCACAAAAACTTCAGAGGTAATTTGCAGGACAGTTGTCTTCCATGTGACCTGAATTTTTCAGTCAGTGGGGTCGACTTCATTGATTTTTACCTTACGTAGCATGGAACAATATTTGTATCTGAGGAGGAATGAGAATGTTCTGTTGCTCCACATAGTAACCAAAGTGAAAAACTTGTTCATTCAGTGGAAATTTCTGTGGGCATGAGTTGTCCGAATGTAAAGTCCTTCCTGGACTGTCCAGAGCTGGGGAGGTCTTCCAATGTGGACAGCCATGAAACGCACTTCTCAGATTTCTGGACGTAAGGAGTGTAATAAACTGACAAATCCAGCTACTGTGCTGTGAAATCCTTCACTGAGGCTGCTCGTGAGCAGTTTTCGGCCAGTGCCTGAGGTTGGTGGGGGTACCAAGGCATCCATTTTGGGGAGCTACTCTTCTACGGCCTTGCCAAACTTGCCTTAGACCTGCACTGCTGTCTCAGACTTTCCACCCTCCCTCTTTCCCTCTTTTCCTTCCCTCCCTCCCTTCCTTCCTTCTTTCCTTCCCTCCCTTTGTCCTTCACTCAGGGTCAAACCAGCTTTGTGGGTTCATGATTCTCCCCAGCTCCCTCATTTCTTCTCATAGGAGTTTCGTATAACGTATGAGTTTGCTAAGACTGCTGTAACCATTACTACAGACTGAGTGGCTTAAAGAACAGCAATTTATTTTCTGACAGTTTTGGTGGCTGGCAGTCGGAGATCAAGGTCTAGAAAGGGTTAGGCCTCTCTCCTGAGGCCTCTCTCCTTGGCTGGGAGATGGCCATCTTCTCCCTGGGTCTTCATATAGTCTTACCTCTGCATCTATCTGTGTTGTGTTGTGGTTTCCTCATTTTATGAGGACATCATTTATATGGGATTAGGGCCCACCCTAATGACCTCATTTTAATTGAGAGAACCTTTAATCTCTTTAAAACTTTTTAATACCTTTAAAGCCCCTATTTCCAAATGCAGTCACATTGTGAGGTACTAGGGGTTAAGACTTTAATATATGAAATTGGTTGGGGGGGGGTGGGGTGGGGTGGGTATCGAGGGTATACAATTCAGCCTGTAACACCTAATAAATATATTTCATGGTTTTTTTTTTTT